>NC_068295.1:7167322-7274822 GCF_025860055.1 Xyrauchen texanus | reverse complement strand
TATATTTTAAAATTATTTTTTTTACGTTTCTTAAAAGATTGTTCCCCTTTTTGTAAAAAGTGCACATGCCCAGATTTGTTAACCTTATTTAGTGAAAACGTGAATAGTTGAAAGCTGAAAAGATATTAATTGTTTCATCTTTAACTTGATTAAAAGCCCCCAGGTGCATCGTGATGTGGTGGCCTTCTGTTCACCCAAGACTTGAATTAGTCCCTTGTTTTAAGGCTTAGAACCTCGATTCTTTGTTGTAATGTGCAATATTGTTTGTACTGTTTGTAAAAAAAAAAAAGAAAAAAAAAAAGAAAACGTGTGAGGCATAAATCTTTATTGCAGATTTATTTTCATTGCAAGCATTGTGATTCACTAAGATCATTTTCTACTGTGTATTTACTCATGCTAGTACCTTCCAGTAGTAATGTAGCCTTTGTACTGAGAAATTTTTTCATTATTTTTTAGAGATTTTTGCAAAATAAAATAAAAAAAAAAGATAAGAATTAAAACATTTACACATTTTCCATTATTTCTTTGTTTTCATTATGGACTTATTTCTCAACCATTAATGTTAGCTATTTCATGGGGGGAGAATTTCATATCTGGTCAATGTTGTTATTATTCTTTTGTATTTTTACTTGGAATAAATTAATTTTATGGCGCTAATTCTTAAAAATCTATTTATTTTTGTTCATTGTTTTAAAATGCAATGCTTGTTAACTTTGATGTTGCTTACATTAGTGTCACAAAGTACTTTGTTGAAAAACAAAATCAACCATGGTTGGTAATATATAATTAAAATTTATTGAATAAATGGGCAATACAAAATAATGGCAGAATGAAGCAAATTTCAGGTTGTGGTGAAACCCCATCAAGATGGATGAAATAATGTTGCTGAAAACTCACTTCCTGCTGGAAAAACTTGTGGCTGAAGGGGATGTCACATGACCATTTCTGAAGCTCTTCAGCTCCATTCACTTTCAGCAGACACCGTATTAAGTAGAGTGGCCTGAATTATAGCATAAGGTTCTGTTTGTGTTTTGGTTTGAATCTAATGGCTCAGCTTGCATTTACAGCACTGACCATTTCACCCATTTAATTTGTGAAAAACATCCAAAGGCTCACTAGTTATATAATGCATGTTAAATATTAGAATACTGTATTGGAGATTTAATTCAGTCAAGGTACTGTGACCGCCTCACTTGTAAGCTATCAAAATATTAACAGGAGGACGTGGTGTAATTAAACCTCTTCCTGAGAGGTAACTTCACTAATACCATTTTTTTTTTTTTTCTAAGTTTAGATTTTTCTACAGTATATTGCAATTATTTCATACCCCTTCATAAATCTTGGTGTATACATGTTGGAGTCACAAGACCATTCAAGACTAAAATGTTCCATTTAATAACCATTAAAAAACTTTAATAGATCATTTTTGTCTTGTGGCATCTCTAGTTTACTACACTACTATCTCCATTTGTTGTTTCTTACAAAAAATATTTATATTGAAAAATGTAAAAGCGTATTGATCGAGAACCTCACAACTTTTCATTTCACACTCTACTTCTGCAGCAATCTTTTACAAGGCTTTGAGATTGTGAGAAACAGTGCTGCTGATGCTTACTGCTTAAGTTTCGACCTTTATGATTTTTCCTTTTCTGTACTGAAATATGAATCTTATTAAACGTAGCTGTATGAAACATTGTCATCTTTTGCACAGTTCTCTTCTTGTAAAATGAAAGTGCTGAAATGCAACCAAACGTCTTGCATTTTTACTGTTTTAGCATCATGTACAAGTTACATACAAGTTGAGCCCAATTGACTGCATTAGTGGCATAATGTTAATTACCAAAAAAGTGTATATGGACTCATTTATACTATTAAATAAAAGGAGCAAAAATCAAGGTTACAATGGAAGTTAATGAGGCCAGTTTTTGGAGGGTTTAAAGCCAGAAATATTAAGCACAATTTTACAAAAAGCACCAACATTAATTCTTCTTTTAAAACTGGTGTATTGAGCTGTTGTTTAAATTGTTTTTGCAGGATTATATACTGTAGCATATTATACTATTGTAACAGCACAATATATTATAAGTAGTACAATATCATTATAAACAGTATAGTAGTAAAACTACTTTTTTTACTATTATTTATTATTTGTGCAAAAAGCCTGAGGAAAAAAAAAAAAAAGAAAAAAAAAAAACAAATTGCAAATGTAAATGTACTGCATAAAATATAACAAATACTTTATGCAAATAATCCAGACAAAGCATTCATGTATAAATGCAAATAAGAAAAAGACACACTTTAAACAGAGCTCATTAGAATTTATTAAAATTCTACCAGCTTACCCAAAAAAAGGCAAATAACAGAAATATTTACAAGTCCAACATTTTTTTTCCTTTTAAAACTCTGCAAAGTTTCTGCAAACATCATCCTACTGCTCTTCCAGGTGTACTTTAAGATCACAGTCAGTTCATGAAAGACATTTCACATGATGTGTCTGATGAAACAGCAGCTACAAGCCCTTCATTTTCCTACAACAGTTAGTCAAGCACCCCCTAGTGGGCTGCAGGAAGCAGTAACTGTCATTTGCTGATCTACAAGATGTTGGAAGCCTTTTCATTGCATTCCAGTTCTTGACAAAGTCTTCATTCGGTTCTGTCTGGGAATACTGTCACTGTGATACTGATGGCCAGTTCTGGAAATCCTGAGGTTCATATGTTTAAGCAACACTTAAAGAAGATTTAGTAACTTTAAGATTACTCTGGTGCCAAAATAGGAGACAAATTAATAACGGACTGCAGACACAGTCTTGAGCAAATGATAAGAGTCTACTAGCAAGGGAAAAGTTGTAAGACTTTGACAGCAATTTGTAGGCGAGCATAGATTGGAGTGTATAAGAGTGATGGACATCTCGCCATCATCGATTTATGCTTAGAGTCTTTTCCAGTTGCCCGCTATGCATGTTGTACTATGTTCATTTGAGTGAATGCATAAAGCCGTCCAGGTCGTATTCATTCTCATACTGCTGCTGGTCCCATAGGTCACCCAGTCCATCAAGAACAGACTTCATACCATCTTTACCAGAGGTTGACGACGCCTCACTCTTGTCTGCCTTTTCACCCTACAACAAAAGTAAACAGTAAAATCAGTAAAAAAAAAAAAAAAACGTGTTTCTCTGTGCAAACATCCTTTTAATGAGTGAATGACAGGCTAAAACACTGTTTAGGGGAGTATTGTCTCATGGGTTGCTGTGTTTTGTGTAACTACTAGACAGTTAGGCCAAGGGATTAATGGATTCACAGAATTTGTAATGAGGTTTATAGGTAGACGAACATTATGTTTGTGCTTTGTCAAACTCAAACACAGCAAGCAGATTTAAGCGCTTCGATGCAATGATAAAGTGGGTTGCATTCATGCATTTATTTGTTTTAGTGCAGCGCAACAATGTGTCTACTACGCTTTATTTGTGAAGTACTAAATATGGTTTAAAAAGTGCTTCAGGCATAGAGGAAATAGACAGTACTGGAAAAAAACACCAATAAATAAACTGCAAATGAATAATCAATTATTCGTCAGTAGGTATTGTTTAGAAACAAATTAAATTACAAAAGTAATCAATAACTAAATCAAATGTATATCAGAACTGTTAAACTTGGCAGTAATTATTACAAATATTTAGTTTCATGCAATGATAATGTTTTTTTCACTTTAAAGATTAAACTGCTAATAATATTAGCAATGCACCATGATGTGTTATTTTTTGTGACCATTATCACACCGTGAAAATCTCATATTTTTACACCCCTAGTTAGGACTGACCTTGTCCAGTGTGAAGAGGTTGAGTAGCTGGTCTGTGCCCATGCTCTGCAAGCTGGCATTCTCTTGGCTGATGACTGTATTAGCAATGGTCATCTTAAACTTCTGCAGACCCATGATCTTCTCCTCCAGTGTTCCACGTGTGATGAGACGATACACATTCACCACACGTTTCTATATACACACAAAACCCATTCGTTTAAATGGTCCAATTAGTCTTCATTCATACTACAGTTGAATGTGGCTGAATAAAAAAGATAGATAGATAGATAGATAGATAGATAGATAGAGTGAGACAGACAGACGATAGATAGATATAAAAAAACAGGGTGGCTGTCCATGCCGATTTGTATAATAAATACATATGAATAGTACAAATAAACATACACAAAAGTGCTTGAAATGTAACTGCTATTTTATGCAATAAAAATAATATATATATATAAAAATTATTAATTATTAAGGCCTTCAGAAGATTGTGGAAATAAACATGGAAGCAACATTTCTGTCCATCAGACTAATGGTAACTGGCTGATGTTGATTATCTCAAAATGTTAAAACATCGACTTATAAATTGCCAATACATCGGTCTTTTACTAGACAAAATACCCATCCCCACACACACACACACACACACACACACCTGTCCTATTCTGTGGGCTCGATCCATGGCCTGCAGGTCTCTCATGGGGTTCCAGTCATGCTCCACAAACACTACAGTATCAGCCCCAGTCAGATTCAAACCCAGTCCACCCACATGAGTGGTGAGCAGCAGAACATCTATAGACGGGTCATTATTGAACCTGCAGGAGAATATAGAGATCATATCGGGGTTCACACAGGCATTACTGAATGATAATCCAGGTCTTTTTCCAGTACCAATTTTTAGGGACTTCATACAAGTGAGAACAAGTGCTTTCATCATTCCAAGATTATAACTTGTATTACGAGTAATGCTAATTAGTGGTCGACCGATGTTTTTTTTGTAAATAAGATATCCAGAGAGCAAGGTGGCCGATAGATCACAATTTCATATAGTAAATAAACATAAAATTGCCAAATGTATTTACTACTATTATTTAGCACAACATTTATTCAATTTCACACAAAACTAGATTCTTTTTACAAAGTTATTGTATTTTAAAATGGTAGATAACAATTTCTTCTGATTTCTGTTTAGTCATCAAATTTCAGTAATTTAATTGCACATGAAGAAATTGTTCATATATCAGAAAGGAAATAGTACACACAGTAGTCCACGTTAGCAACTGCATATTCTAAATCAATTCAATTGTACATACAGTGCATAGTGAATAAGACATTTATTACAGCACACGTGAAACGCTTTTACTTTGAAGTTGCACTCAGGCTTGTGTGGATCCAGCGTGAGCAGCAATCTCCTGACCGTTTAAACGGCCTGGACCGCCTGCTTTGATCGTCACGGACTGACCGTCATGATTTGTGAATCAGAGGACCTTCGGACCCTGAAGTTTTGATTCTGGCTGAGAGAATACACGCTTCAGAAGATATTACTATAGAAGAGCACTCGATGGGAAGAAAACACTGGATTTTCCTGAGGTTTGTGAATTATGTGTGTTTAAATGAGATACCTGCACATTTTCAGATGGTATATGATATTAGCTTGATTGATATTTGCCTTATTATCATTAAACAAGACGAGGTATACGATATACAAGCGCTCCACAGGATGCCGGATCTGCTCAAGTTTTGTGAGGTTTGTTTATTTTATCTGTTTAACGAAATGTGTGCATATTTGCAGATGTTAATATGATATTAGTTTTATTGATATTTGCCTTTTTATCATTACAAAAGACAGTTAAAAAGGGAACTATTGAGGAGATAGAATGAAACAGACAAGCACTTTAACATAATTATCTTAATTAGCATAATTAACCGTTTAAATGGCACTGTGTTGCACACTGGTCTATTATTGTAGTAACACGATAGCACGTAACAACAACAGACTTTCAAAATCTGGTCACCCTGTAGAAAACCTGCTAGCAATGTCTGGGACTTAAATTATGACTCATTTGAACCTTTATTGGAATGACTGTTCATTGTGTTGCCAATGCATGATGTTAAAACAAAGAACAGAAACCATATAATATCCAGTAATTCATATTTGTTTTCTCTCTCTCTCTCTCGGAATTGGTAGAGTTTTGTTTGATGTGTTTAGTTTCAGTTGCAACAAGACTTTCTCACTTCAAATGCACTTGAGGACTTTGAAGTTAAAGTTAAAAAAAAAAAAGCATTCTTAAATCAGAATGGGTTTTCTTCATCAGTAATGAAATTCAGTTGGTCTTCTAAAAATGAATTTTATTATTATTATCATCACTTACAAACTAGCTATATGTACAACCCACGTTGCACAGATGCCTGTTTTCCCTATTCTACATGCATCACTTGATATAAAAAGTAAATGTAATGACAAACTAAACTGGAGCGAAAAATGTAAAACTAAAATGAATAATTTAAAACTATTACACCCTTGCCTCAGAATCTACACATCGTATCACGGTGTTATTGGGCTCGTTTAAAACGGGAGAATTTGCTTAAAGTAATCTTGTGTAACAGATTCTCATATTCTGTGACCATCCACATCGGTTTATAATATATGTATAACTCTTTGCTGTGCACCAATAAACAGCATTTAGTCTGAGTAAAACAATATGTCTGTTGTATTCTATTAATTAAAGTTAGCAGCTGTCTATCACTGCAAAGAGGGTTGCAAATATCAGAAATATCCAATGTATTTATTATCCTGTTAACAGACTGAATGTTTTTATTACAAGTGTGATGAAACGTCATTTTGTGGGCATGCATGTTGCATTTGTCAGCAGTCTAGAGTTTGTTAGAACAATAATGTTATGATGACAATATTTAATCTGGTTGCATAAAAGTACTTTGTAAAGGCAAAACATTGTTAATTGCAAACTTCAAACACTTCTACCATCACAATGACTGATGTTTCCATCGCGCGCGTTTCACCGGCCGACATCAGTTATGTATTTAAACCAGGCTGGACTACTGTAATGCTCTGTATGCCCTACCTCTTTTTATTAGATCATCCACTACTCTATATTTAAATAATCTCTTAAAACATACTTTTTTCCTCAGGCTTATTCGTAACTTGTTTTCACCATTAGTACAATTATTTGGGTTTTTTTTTCCCTGTCTGGTGATGCTTTGTATTATGTTGATATTTTCTTATATTTGTATTTAATTATTTTAAATGTTAATTAATGGTTTTTAGTGTAGGGGGATGTGTTATTTTATGACTGTTGTACAGCACCTTGGTAAGCACTCATGGTGCTATATAAATAAACTTGACCTATACAAGGTCACTTTGAACTAGAAGTCGCAAAACCTTTCAGATGATGACACAAAACCACGACTTGTGTCTTTGTCTTTTTGTCTGATTTTTAAATAGAACAAGACTGTGTACTTACTGTCTTTCATGAGGGCATGGACTACAATCCCATGAAGTATTGGGAATGATGTAATTAAATAAAATTATGGGATTATGTAAAAATATAGATTTGTGGTTGCGGATTATAGGTATCAAAACAATGTTTTACGTTTATTGCAATTTATTCTGATATGTACATAAGTATATATTAAGATAACTAGTTTAAGGTTGAAAAGACACTGACTTGATTACGTCATTCACAGTACGTCATGGGAGTGGCGGTCACTCAGAGACATGTTTCGTCGGCCGCGGTTCTCTGATTGGTGAAGCTTTCTCTGCTGGACCATGGGTAATGTAGATGTTTACCATGAATTCCGCTATCAAACATGATTTTTAAACAATGAAGTTGAAATACAGGCAGATGGCTTCAATGAAAGCATATACAAGGCTCACGGTAGGTTTGTCTTTAATTATTGTCAACGTTATCTCAAACCTTTAGTCTATGGAATAAATTAAATGGGATTTTTACTTAAATAGTCGCATTGTAGAGGGTTGTACATCGACATTCGGAAACAACACAGAAGCACAGGCCTTCGTTTTTTACCAACCCCTAAAATCCACGTAAAAAAACAAAAACGTTGGTTGGTCACTTTTTTTTTTTTTTTGAGAAAATAAAAGGGTGCGTTGAAAATTAATAACTGTTTCTCAGGCATGCTAACTGCATATCAATAGTACTTCAATTTCTAAAAGCTAAATTCAAGCATTTTAAGCACTTCAAGGACCTTGTGCGAACCCAGTCATATACAGAGTCCAAAATGATATTAGCCAGAAAATATAATATCCTGAAATGCGGTTGGCATGGTTAAGGTCTCACCTGGAGACTATGGAGTGTCTGAGGCCGGCCTGAACGCTTCCATCCAGTCTGAGGTAAGTGACAGTGGGCAGTTGTGGTTTGAGCAGATCCTGCTCAACGATGTCCAGCATGCTCTTCAGCTGGCAGAAGATCAGTACTCGATGCTGAGCCACCACAGCCTCTGTGCCACCATCGGATGAACCAGCAGAACCCAGTCCACAGTCCAACAATAACTGAGAAATAAAACGGAACAAAAATATATGCTGCTACTACTACTACTACTACTGCTACCACCAAGCCTTTTATTTACATAAGATTATATTTATGTTAAAATGTTATCTAAACAATACAAATTTAAAAGGTTATATTGGCCGAGACAATATGGTCACTTATGAATAATGAGCTAGGACTTTGGTAATATGGGTATGTGGAGCGCACTTGTTTGAGGGCAGAAAGTTTTGGAGCGTGTTGGAGGTCTCGGAGACTGGAGTGTTGGCTGGCCAGCTGCTCTGTGATGTGTTTGTATTCTGGGTGTTGAGGAGTCAACACCAGCGATGGGTGATTGCACAGCTTCCTCAAGTACTGCAGAGCCTGAAACAAGCAACAGATCATTACAGATGGTTTGATTGGCAGAAGAAAATCCTTGTCCACATGTAATTTGTTTTCCTGGGATCAACCTGGAAGACGTGTCCAGTGGCCTTGAGTTTTGGCTTCTCTTCTTCCTGCGCAGATGCAGTGGAGATTACGTCATCCACATTCACCTTTGCACGAGACTTTGAAAAGTCTTCATACAGTTGAACCTGAGCAGGCACAGGTGTAAGAAAAAGAGCAATTGTCACCCATACAAATAATATTTTTATAAATTGTAATTTGTTGCATCATTACTTTGGAGTTGCAAGTACAGCAGATTGGAGATTCTTATTTCTCTCTGAAGTTGTACATTACAGACTACCTGGAGTGTTGAAGTGGCTGCTGAAGTCACAATACAACTCTTGCTATAATGACAATTTAATCAGCCACATCCTTGACAAATTTCCATTATGTATTTTGTACCTGTAGAGGACTGAGGTTGCAGTAGTAATCTTGTATGATCTTGGGAGGCAGATCTTGAAGGACATCATCCTTCATTCTCCTCAGGAGGAAGGGAAGAACCTGTCTATGCAGTGCCTCCATTGCCAACACACCTGAAACATACACCCCAAATATTTTTTTTTAAACGGAAGAATGTTTTATTAAAAAGGAGGCTTGGAGCTGTATCTGCAGGTTATGCATCAACCCTGTTACCATTTTAAGTATCCCTTATTAAATCAATGTACTGTTCCATAAATCATAAATTGTGTCAAAATGACAACATGCTTTCAGGAAGAATTATTAAAAAGGTCTTCCTCTTGTTTATAAAATCACAATAATGGGGTTGACATTAAGCATGTCCTCTATCAATTAGGTTTAGGTCCATCAAAATTCCCCCCAAAAAATACACACCTTTGGCAAAAGTTAAGCCATTGGCAAAAACACAGCCAAAACAATCTAATATTCATGACTTCTGAGTATTTTCATATTGTTGTAGTTTTGAGATTCCCAAGTGTGTGCCGCAGTCATCTCATTTCTTTTACCCCAGTTGCAGAAATGCACCAGTTTTCATTTTCCATTGTCCAGTTAGCAGGTAATAGTCTGTTTAAAAGCCCCTATAGGTACGAGTTAGGCTACTACAAGATAGTTCCACATTAAATGAATAATCATCTCAACGTGTACCGATTTCATAGCAAGTAATTGTACATTTTAATTTATTTAATTTAAACAAATAAGCATTTGGTCTCCATTAAATCTTTACTGCTTAAAGGAATTAAATGAAACTTATTGTAATTGTTACTTGACATTTTCAGGTTTAATAAAAGTATATTTCATGCCCATCATTACGGAATCCTTTTTCTAGTTTTATTGTGTACTATTGTAGTATTATGCTATTAGGCTGTACAGTCAGAAGTTTACATAAACCTGGGCCAAACACATAAAATCAGTTTTCACAATTCCTGACATTTAACCATAGAAAACTTTCCATGTCTTAGGTCAGTTAGGATCACTATTTTAAGAATGTGAAATGTCAGAATAATGGTAGAGAATTATTTATTTTTCATCAGATTCCCAGTGGGTCAGAAGTTTACATACACTTTGTTAGTATTTGGTAGCATTGCCTTTCAATTGTTTAACTTGGGTCAAACATTTTGGGTAGTCTTCCACAAGCTTCTCACAATAAATGGCTGGAATTTTGCCCATTCCTCCAGACAGAACTGATGTAACAGAGTCATGTTTTTAGGTCTCCTTGCTCGCACACGCTTTTTCAGTTCTGCCCAAAAATTGAGGTCAGGGCTTTGTGATGGCCACTCCCAAAGTTGTGGGAAAATAGCTTAAGAACAACAAAGTCAACATATTGAAGTATGCTGGGGGTCATTGTCCATTTGGAAAACCCTTCCTCGTAATGCCATGTATTTTGTGAACTGCAACAGTCCCTCCTGCAGCAAAGCACCCCCACAACATGATGCTGCCACCCCATTGGTCACAGTTGGGATGGTGTTCTTTGGCTTGCAAGCCTCACCCTTTTTCCTCCAAACATATCGATGGTCATTATGGCAAATTTGTTTCATCAGACCAGACGAAATTTCTCCAAAAAGTAAGATCTTTGTCCCCATGCGCACTTGCAAACTTAAGTCTGGCTTTTTATAGCGGTTTTGGAGCAGTGGCTTCTTCCTTGCTGAACAGCCCTTCAGGTTATGTCGATGTATAACTCGTTTTACTGTGGATAAAGATACATGTCTACTTGTTTCCTCCAGGATTTTCACAAGGTACATTACTGTCATTCTGGGATTGATTTGTACTTTTCACAACAAACTACCTTCATCTCTAGGAGAAAGAATGCATCTCCTTCCTGAGCGTTATGATGGCTGTGTGGTCCCAGGGGGGTTTATATTTGCATACTATTGTTTGTACAGATGAATGTGGTACACTCAGGCATTTGGAAATTGCTCCCAGGGATGAACCAGACTTGTGGAGGTGCACAATTTTTTTTTCTCATGTCTTGGCTGATTTCTTTAGATTTACCCATGATGTCAAGCAAAGAGGCACTGAGTTTGAAGGTAGGCCTCAAAATACATCCACAGGTACACCTCCAATTCAGTACACCTATCAGAAGCTAATTGGCTAATTGTCCGTAATAAGGCTTGACATGATTTTCTGAAATTTTCCAATTAACTTAGTGTAACTTAGTAGTAAACTTCTGACCCACTGGAATTGTGATATAGTCAATTAAAAGTGAAACAATCTGTCTGTAAACAATTGTTGGAAAAATTACTCGTGTCATGCACAAAGTAGATGTCCTAAATTACTTGTCAAAACTATAGTTTGGAAATATTAAACATGTGGAGTGGTTAAAAAAAATTGTTTTAATGACTTCAGCCTAAGTGTATGTAAACTTCTGACTTCAACTGTAATATATTGCACAGCTGTCACAGAGCACAAAGTTCCGCAGTGCAGCTTTAAAAATATGATAATAGAAATGTTAATTGAAAATTTTAATTACTAAAAATATCTACATTAACATTTTTAATAAGCACCTTCTAGAGTTATGATCTTGAGCACAAGGCCAATAAAAGCTAACTGCACTATAAAGAGGAGATGGCTTAATGCACTCAATTAAAGGTGCACACATACTTTGTTTCATCTTGGACTTACACTGACACATAGGTGCGTAGATGCAGAATCAAACAAACGCAATTTGTGGTTACTGATACCATTTTAGAAATAATTTTCACAGTCTGCCATGATTTAAAAGTGTCCCATAATAACAGGGCACAACAGTCTTGTTCAGAAATTAAAAATCCTATACATTTTTTCCATAGACTAATTGATTTTTAATGATAACTTACAAACCTTTAAAAGACAGATCTACTGGGAGCTACGAGGTTGTTAATCGATGGCATATGCTTCTATTGAAGCCATCAGTCCACATTATTTCAAAATCGTGTTTAATTGCAGAACTTCTGGTGAACTACACTACCCATAGTCCAGCAAAGAAAGATCCAACAATTAGAGAACCACCAGACAACAAAATATTTAGAACATTAGACATATTTACAATCTTACAGAATATTAAAAGGGGAAAAAGGCCTCTTCTCAGAGAATGACACAAAAAGAAACCAAATAGTCATACAGTATATCTAAATTTAAAATAATCAATGTCTAGTCCACTTCAGTACAGAGTTTATCTCAATAAGAACTTGAGACTGAGAAGTGTATAATGTTAAAGCCAGGAAATGGAAAGATGTGACAATCACACCTGCTTCCTGCTCCCGTGAGGAACTTTTAGCATCTCGACTGGCAAGGATAGGCTTCCCATAGCGGGCGGCAAACTGACGCTCCGTACCAAGAAAGCCTGGCATCAGGAAGTCAAAGAGTGACCATAACTCCAGAACATTGTTCTATAGAGACAGAAAAAAGAACAGTTGCTGGCTTGTAACCTTTTTCCTGGGGATCAAACCAAACCTCTGCAAATATGTCCAATTTTTTATTGGTCAAATTGATCAAATTTATACAAGCCATTCCAAAAAAATACCCTCACCTGAATGGGTGTTCCTGAAAGGATTATTCTATAGTTGGCAGTAAGCTGCTTGATTGCCTTGGAGAGTTTAGTCTTCCCATTCTTAATGACGTGACCCTCATCAAGGATACAGTAATTAAATTTAATATCCCTGTAAAGGAGGACATTAATATGATTGATTTCCTTTTCCCCCATTGTACATAAGTCTCTGAATGATAAACAACGTTACCTGAAAAATTCGATGTCATTCCTAACAACATCATATGAGGCAACAACAAGATTGTGTTTTTTCACTTGGTGTTGTAACCTGCAGAGAATGATACACAAATTACAAACCAAGGCATATTCAATGTTGAAGGATTAGTTCACCCAAAAATGATACTTCTCTCATGATTTACTCACATTTAACCCATCCCAGATGTGTACGTCTTTCCTTCTAGAACCGAATTGAAGATTTCTATAAATCACATTTCAGCTGTTTGTCCATAAAATGAAAGTGAACGGGTTCCATGACACTGTTTGATGCACCAAAAGCGATATTTAGGCAACATAAAAGTACTCCATACAACTCCAGTCGATCAATTAATGTCTTCTGAAGCAAATAATTGATTACTAATGTAATCGTGGTTCTATTACTGGCTCCAGACCGCCAAAGAGAACTACTGAGTGGAAGATGAATAACAAAGCTGCCACGAGGGTCTGTTGCTATAGGCAAGACTAGCAAGATTGCAAGAACATTATATTTACATTCATGCATTTGCAGACACTTTCTTCACAGCGTCTTCCAGTGCATTCAAGGTATAAATTATTAAATTGTGTGTTCCCTGGGAATTAAACCCACGATCTACTGGAAATATCAGGAAGTAAGTCCTTCCCATTATAATGAGTGCTGACCTGAGTTCATCATCTATTTTGTGAATAACAAGTCACAAAGAGATTAATAAAAACATGAATTAGAAAATTAACATTTCCCATTGTTGTCATTGTAGAGTCAGTTAGGCATGCAGAAGGGAGATGTGCATTAATAACTTGTTAAATAAAAAAAAATAAAAAAACATTCATATGAACTCAAATTACGTATCTACATACTTGGGGCTCAAAACGAGTTGCAGAGTCAATCAACAGCTATACAATAGCACTTTTAATGTATTTGCTTGACAAAACCTTCTGTAAAAAGGCTGGTTTGGTCACAGCACAATGCTTGAATCCTCCAGACAAAACTGCATTGCGGAGCCACAGAGCATGCAGCTCACCAACACATCTCGTGATGGCAAGCAAAGTTTTTTTTAATCTCAGGACCGATAGAGATCTAGAGGGGAAAACACAAAATACAATTTCTCACTGCAGGATCAGGACTTTGCATAGAGGGCTGAAATGACTGATGCCTTTAAGAATGCCACAATCAGTTTTTTTTGCAGTCAAGGAACAGCAATGCAACCTCTGTGGGCTGATAACATGACCACATCCTACTAAATTGTGAAGTACAATCAGCGACACATCAGTAAACTCTGTTGGCGCTTAATTTAAGGTGTCCGATATAAAATTGGGAATTGACAGTCAGCACAGCACTCAGAAAAGAGTGGTTGAGACCATCTATACACTAAAGTTAGCGCTTAGTCAAAGAACGCTGTGTTTGCATTGAATTCAATTAGTGGTCGACCATTGTGGGTTTTTTACTACACACAGTAGTCCGCAACCATGGATGGCATGTCCACGTTAGCAATCGCATTTACTCCAAATATACCGAATCATACCAACAGACCTTTTTCATACTCAGGGTTTTGGAACGTGGATGTAAACGTTTGCATGTTAAACTTCGACCGTGGTGAATGGGAGATCACAGCAAATATTATATTCATTTACCCATTTGCTCCAAGACCAAAAAGAAAAAAAAAAAAAAATCCACTGTTATGTTTGAATGACTTTACAGAAGAGGGAAAAAAATAGAGCGATGGATTAGTGAGAGAAGATGCCAAATTTACGGTCACTCTCTCTGTAATCCAAACCCCCTCACAGCTGTGGTAATTCCTTTTTTAAAACTAATTCCAGGGTAATATAACAATCATAATGTTATAAATTTACACTCTATATTTACTAAATGTATAATATAAAAATAAATGCTAGATTTACGCTGATAAATAAGTTGGTGCCGCCTTCGGAACGCTCAAGTCTGGTGTTGCTATACACATTTTGTGAGACCGAATTACACAACAAAAGATAATCTATAAAACAACCTCCAGCCAGTAGGCAGTTGATTCATACAAATAAATGTCCCGAAGGTGTGTTCCTCTACAAAACAATCTCCAGTCGCTAGCATAACCAGCACAAAAAAAAACAAAACACATTTACCTCGGACAGTCAAACGAATATTTAGTGAGCCGGCCAATTCAACTGAATCCGAACACCGCTGTATTTCAGTTTGAAATGACCAAACTCATGTGTGACGTTAGTTTCTCTGTTGTATACAAAGCGCCTGACTTCCGACTTCTCGTGTGAACGCACCATTGGGCTCACGCCACGCAACAGCTCAGTGATGAGTGGACTAGTAGCAACAAGCATTTTTTAAAAGTTAAGTTTTAATTATCGATTTATTATTAAAAAAAAAACTAGCGAATTGATTCAGAAGACATTCATTGATCAACTGGTGTCGTGTGGAGTACTTTCATGCTCCCAAATATGCAATTTGGACCGTCAAACAGCCAGCAGTGTCATTGCACCCATTCGCTTTCATTGTGTGGACAAACAGAGCTGAAATGTGCTCATAAAATTCTTAATTTCAGTTCTGCTGAAGACATACACATCTGGGATAACTTGAGTGAGAACATCATAAGAGAATTCTAATTTTTGGGTGACCCAATACTTTAAATACAACTTAAGGTCCTTCGACAGCCTCTTTGACATGCTATCAATTACCAAAGAAAACTTTGACTTGTACCTCAATTAGGGCTGGGCAAAATAATGAATATTCACGATATAAATCACAATGATATCAAATGAAGTAATATTGTGAATATTGTTATGATTTTAATGTGCTTTTCAGGGTTAAAGTACTTAAAGTAGACCAATTTCACTATCCTTCTGGCAGCACAATTCATCTAATTAACACCAAAATAGCAATAAAGACGTGTTAATACAATTGCAACTGACTGCATTTGCAATGAATACACAGCAGGAAAGCTTTCCACATGCAAAAGCACTTTAAACAGTAAATGTACTTCTTTAAATGGTCATACCGTGCTCTTTCTGTGGGGGGGCCTGTATAGTGCAAAGGATTGAGATACTCTTTAGAGCAGAATTTGCCAACCTCATCCACCCAGTGGCCAGTTAGGGTGGGTGGACACATCACTATAGAGGGCAAAGGGCAACAATCTGGTCCCTTCGTCCTAGTGTACTCTTGAGCCCTGAACACACAAAAATTAACCAGGTCGATTATGATGCGCACACTAGTGTATTCTTCACAACAAAAATGCTTATTACATGAAGCAAGTTTTAGGGTATACCTGAGGAAATGATCACCAGCCAGTATACAGATGGACTGCAGAGTCTTACCCAGACCCATATCATCACACAAGATCCCATGAAGCTTGTACTTGTTGAGAAACGACAGCCAGTTCACACCATCCTACACACACACAGACACAAAAAAAAAGAAAAAGAAAAAAAAAGAAAAAGAAAAACAGTAAGAACTTCAGATTAAAACCAAGCATCCTTGATGAAACATACAACCCATGAACCTGCATATGTTCAACAGCAGTTTATTGTTGCAATACCATCAGGTCTTTTTACAAAATGTTACCATATTTAAATCCATTACATATATTTTCCACCCAGGCAGAAAATGCAGAAAAAAAGTCCACAGATTCTGTCTGGGCCTGCATATTGGCCACCGAAACAGAATTGAGACTTGTAAATCATTTCACTCTAGAGAAAAAAAAAAGATTTTCCTGGACAGAGCCACCACACACCTGCTGGTACTTTCTGAGCTCTGCTTTGATGGGCACAGGAATCTTGTAACTGTCCAGTTTTCTTCCATCCAGCAGCTGCTCGAGGAAGTGCCGCTCTCTGGCCTTCTGGCGAATCAGATCTTCAGACATAGACGGTGGGTCTGGGATTCCAGCCTGAAATAAATTAAAGTGAAATATGATGAGCCTTCATCTCCGACATAAGGCCCTGGTATATACTCACAGCAAAGTTGTTTTTCGTTCTTCGCTTCAAGAAAGATGAGCAACATTTAAACACCAGCCACGCAAATGGGGAAGGTGTTTAGAGGAGCATTTAAATATGAGGGCGCACGAGAATACGTGTAAAACACAATTCTACTCATTCTAGGTGTAGCATTCACATGAGATCAGTCAAATAAGCTGTTTTAACCATGTGATGATTTAAAGTAATATACATTTGCTGAGCACTTTATAAGGAACACTATACTAATTACTGGGTAGGGCCTCCCTTTGCTCTCAACACATCATCTCTAGCATTACTTTTTGTGGCATGTTTCCAACATCTTGTGGGATTCATAAGATTCATAGGATTCATTCCATTGAGATTCAGGTCCATGTTGACATCATTTCAATACGCAAATTCTGTTCAAAGTTTTTGTCAGCTGCACATTCATGCGAATCTGCCGTTCAACCACATCCCAAAGGTGTTCTATTGGATTCAGATCCAGTGACTGGGAAGGCTAATGAAGAACAGTGAACTCATTGTCATGTTCATGAAACCAGTTTGAGACAACTTTTACTTTGTGACATGGGGCATTATCATGCTGGAAGTAGCCATTAGAAGATGGGTACATTTTGTCCTTGAAGGGATGCACAAGGTCAGCAATAATACTCAAACAGGCTGTAGCATTAAAGCAATGACTGATTGGTATTAATGGGCACTAAGTGTGAAAACTTGTCCCACACCATTACACCACCACCACCCACATGGACTGTTGACACATTGCAGGTTTGGTCCATTGATTTATGCTGTTGGCACCAAATTCTGTCCCTTACATCGGTGTGATTCATCAGACCAGGCTACGTTTTTCCAGTCTTCAACTGTCCAGTTTTGGTGATCTTGTGCCCACTGCAGCCTCAGCTTTCTGTTCTTGGCTGACAGAAGTGGATCAAAGTGTTTCCATCTGCAGAACTGGCGCTTATTGGAATTCTTTTGTTTTGGGCATTGAGATTGGTGTATTGGTGTGTGTGTGTGTGTGTGTGTGTGTGTGTGTGTGTGTGTGTGTGTGTGTGTGTGTGTGTGTGTGAATGAATGTGTGTATGGGTGATTGGGACACAGTGTAAAGCGCTTTGGTAACCTCTAAAGGTTAAAAAAAATAAAAAGCGCTTTATAAGTGCAGACCTTTTTGTACCATTCGGAGTAAACTCTAGAGACTGTTGTACATGAAAATCCCAGGAGATCAGCAGTTACAGAAATACACAATCCAGCACCAACAACCATACCAGTGTCAAAATCACCAAGATCCAATTTTTCCCCCCATTCTGATATTTGATGTGAAAATTTACTGAAGCTCCTGACCAGTATCTGCGTGATTTTATGCACCGCACTGCTGCTACATGATTGACTGATTAGAAAAATGCATAAGTAGGTGTACAGATGTTCCTAATAAAGTGCACAAAGAGTGAATATGCAGTAGATGTGTAAATTGTCATGTTTACATTCTGCATTCATTGCGCTAATGCACTATACCTAGGGATGGGCATTTTAGCAATTTTGTCTCCCCCCCCCCCCAATTTTGGAGTGCCCAATGCGCTCCCAAGTTCTCGTGGTGGTGTAGTGACTTGCCTCAATCCGGGTGGCGGAGGACGAATCTCAGTTGCCTCCACGTCTGAGAGTCTCAATCCACGTATCTTATCACGTGGCTTGAGCACGTTACCGCGGAGATATAGCGCATGTGGAGACCCACACTATTCTCCGCAGCATCCACGCACAACTCACCATGTGCTCCACCGAGAACCACACATTATAGCGACCATAAGGAGGTTACCCGATGAGGGTCCCTAGCAATTGGGCAAATATGGTGGCTTAGGAGACCTGGCTGGAGTCACTCAACATGCCCTGGATTCAAACTCGTGACTCCAGGGATGGTAGTCAGCGTCAATACTCTGAGCTAACCAGGCCCCCATTTTGTCTAGTACTTCAGGGGCAATGGCATGTACATAACTGTATATATATAATAAAATGTCTGACAAACGTATTTGGCTGCTGTATTGCATCTTGTTCCAGTGTATCATCTATTCATTATTATAGGCAGTTATAAAATAATCTGTAACAAAATTTACAAAAGATTGCATAATCAAAGTATAAAGCATCATATTTATTTAATTGTGAAGATTCGCTGACCAACTCAATGAAAGAATGTGCAATCTTAGTAAGCGCACCAGATTTTTTAGTGACTGTCTGAAAAGTCTATTTTTTTTTTTAAATCGCAGTTGGCTTAACAGGAGATGCCATAACCATCGCGTTTTTAATAAGCGTGTTAAGTTGAAGTTCAGTTTTGAAGACGCTGTATTCTGTTCCATTAAGCTGCGCACTATCTAGCTGATTGAAACACTCGCCTGCTGTATATGTGCCGCTTCAGCGCGTTGAGTCCACTGCCACACGCCTGGTGTGTGTGCGCGCGCGTCTCCCCAAGTGTTCGCTCCTGTGGGGAAAGCCACGATGCTCTGTATTGTTGTTGCTGTGGTAATTCATGAAGCATTCCATTCAACTCAGAGAGTCGGAATTTCCACCTTTCAACTGGGGAAAGTGCAACGGAATGACACATTATGTCGGACTTCTAACTTGGAAACTCATGCAGAAATCTTCCAACTCCCATTTCGTCGAGATGCATGTCTGCGTTACATCACGCAAACATTTCGGCACCCAGGGCAGGGAGGTTTACAGTCAGTGACAAACATTCACTTTTATTAAATAATATCCATTAACGAGTCAAAGGTCTTACATTTAAGGAAAATAAAATGTGTTTAGCAAATGTTTTGTAGAGGTAGGTGTTCAAAACACAGTTAATTACACTCTTTTGATTATCGTAATGATAGCATTGCAGCATCTTATATCAGTTTGGCTGCTATGAGACGTCTCTGAAAATCAATGTACTCCTCAAATCCACAACGTAATCAATCAATCTCAAAATTAAAAATAAGCTTGCTGACACATTTGTGTTTAGTTGTCAGGTAATTGTCACTGAATTTCAAATTAAGTGACATTAAACTATCGAGCCCATCCCTAGCAATACCGACCCATAATAATAGCCAGTTACAGTTATTGTAATTTATGATGGCATGGATACTACTGCAAGGGTGTATAAAAGAGTGTTAATGTTCAGAGTACAGACAAAAGTATGATAAGAGGCACATCTCATTTTGGGCAGATGTGCGAGTGGCTTTCGGTTGCAGATGACACGAGTGAAGTACCATAAAATACAACTGTGTGAATGGGCACTTAAATATATTTTAGTAGATTTGACTCATTTGTAGACTAAATAAATCAATTTAAAAATATTTTTTCAAATGCCATCACACTCGTTCTGCGATTTCATATGAAGTATACCTATACCAAGAACAGAACATGGAAAAAAAAACTAGGAACACACTGAAATTAAGGTTATCATATGGCTTCAGAAGACTTGGAATATAATGCGCAAGTCATACAAACCACCTTTGTGTTACTTTTATGGTGAATTTTTATTTTATTTTGTCAGCATGTGTACTGCACCAGTGTTGGACTGTGCTGGTCACTTAGCTCTTACCTCGAGCGGGAGCAATCTGATGAGGGTAGCAAAGCACTGAGTCGCCATGAATCTCACACTGTCACAAGGGTCACTCATACGGCCCAGCACAGGGACCACCAGCAGCACAATGTAGGGCACAATATCCACATCCAACTGCTCCATCACACCTGGACACTGTGGTCAGGAATAATATCTGTGCTCTAAACACCTATTTACACACTTTAAAAGCTTGTAAGTCTTACCCACTTTGTAACAGACAGAAGAATGTATTATGTGTAGGATGAATTATGATATACAGTGTGTATTTTAGCAAGAGGCGCAGTGCTTTATTGTAAAGGGTATTTTTTGGCATGACACGCAGCAGAGTATATAGCAAAAAAAAAAAAAGAAGACATTTAATGCATTATTGCTTTAATACAATGTTACTACATAAAATGTAGTAATGAAAATGTGTGCTCTTAAAATGAATCAAAATCATCCATGCGAGATGTGCCATCCTTCCACTAAACAACATAGTTCCGGACACATAAACGAAGGTTAATAGTTCGTCTCTAGGGGTGCTACGCAGTGATAAAAACACAGTAACTTGGTGAACAGGTGAGTTGTGTCCTAGCAGTAACTGTAGAGTAATTTTATCATGACTGCAAATCTGTACTGACTAATTGGCACCAAGGCAAGACCCATCCATTTTAACACCTTACAGTGATACACAAGGACATGTCTAATATAAAAATGACAGCTAGATTTTCATTTGTTGTGAAAAAGGATACAGGCCAACGCTTCAATTGCTCCTTCTTGTTTGGTGTTGTCATCAATAGCACCCAACCAGGGCAGCACATGCTCCAGGAACACATTCATGGTCTCCATTGTAGCGATCTTACTGAGCACACCCACACAGCGAGCAGCCATATGACGTACAGCTGTGTACGGATGTTGCAGACAGGTGCACAGGAGAGGCAGCTGCTCCATCACCTGCAGACCGAGAGAGAACATTAGACTCGGACACACTGCTACAGGTGGTAGCAAGCACATAGTTTGGTTAAATCAAAACACACTCCATTGAACTGCTCTTGTTAAATTTACTTTGACAAAAGATATTCTTGAAAGTTTTAAGTGCGAGTACATACTAAAGGCGTGAGCCCATGGGTCATTGCTCCAGCTGTGACCTCCAGCACCTGGAGAGAGTTCACAAGCTCCTGAGCAACTGAATCTCCCTGCTTCAACAACTGGCTGGAATCTGCAATGCACACACCCCAAATGAGAAAAGATTTAAAATAAGCAATTCATCCAGAGAAGGACGTTTCAAAGCAGTCTAGAAATGTACAACCTTCTACAACAATAAAGTCTAACTCAATAATTATTCCTGAACTTTACCCTTAAAAGCAAGAATATAAAGTCATACAACACACCCAATAACATCCAGCCCACCTATAAAACACCTTTTCACAGAAATCTCAAGTCACTTTATTTAAAAAAACTCCAACTGAAATATCTAAACATTGAGAACAGCAAACACACCAAATCTCTGAGCATCCAGTGTGTTCCTCAGAGGGCCGGTCATGGACTCCCACAAATATGGCAAAGCACTCGTCAGCTCCTGACCGAAATGCCTGGCGACTGTTGTTAAAGAGAACTCTGCTCCTCTCCTCTGGATAAGGTATGGCTTCTTGCTCTATATTGTATTACATGGACCATTAGCACAATTCATTCAAGATTGTTAAAAAGAATATGATTAAGCTGTTAATTATAACAACATTCCAACTACCTCGCCTGTTTCCGTGGCGATGCTGCTTCCGAGGGGCAGGTCATTAGTGGTGGTTTTGGGGGCTTTGGGGGTGGGTCCCCTCTTACTGGTAATGGCAAAAGCAGCTTTCTGGTGTTGGTAAAGTGTGATGATGCCCTTTGTCTTATTCACCATGTGATGCATTGCATCTTTTTCTGCCACAGATGCTGCTGGACAGATCAAATATACTACACTGATCAAATCTGTGAAACATCAGCTCATATTTCAAATGAACTAAACCGTAACATGTTAATAAAATAGGACTGAAACAATATATAACTTTTGAATTACTCTTATTGTCCCTACTGTAAATCTAGACAGTTATTCACATTAATGGATGACAATATATTATCCACCAGTGCCCTAAATATAACGCTGTTATTAATGTCACATTCACCTTGTACTATATGCATAACTAGTATGATCGAATTATTTTGTAAGAAAAATCTTCAAATAAAATCAAGGATAATGGTTTAGTACTTCTGAATCCTGGCAAATTAAGATTAGAACTGAAAAAACATGTACCGATATTATGCGATTTTAATATAGCATGTGGCAAGTATTACTGATTGAACAATAACTAAACATCAACAACCATTAAAAAAAAAAAAAAAAAAAAAAAAAACCACACATTTGTCACCATAAAGACCTTCAATGGATGAATAACATTGATTAAATAATCAGTTTTACAGGACCTGAAAATATGAATGGATGTAAACTAGGGCTGGGTATTGATACAGATTTCCAGATTTGATTCAACGTTGATTCATATAGACACATTTCTGTAACAATGTCCATTTTCTTTCAAATATGAAAGAAATTCTCTCTCAGCTAATGCGGTTTAATTATAAAGGGAACTTCTAACCTTCTGGGTAAAATTTACAAATTACATATTTTCATTGTGTCAAATTTTAGCTTTTGAAAAATGTTCAAATTCAGTGTATTCCATCAGTAAATGTCTTGAAATTGCATATATATTTTTGTTACATGTTTATTGTTTACATGCATAATTTGTACTATTTGCAAGTATTTCTATTGATATGTAGAAAATGTGCTAAATCAGTATTGTCTCTTTAAGACTACTGGCATCAGCCAGTGAGCACATACATACTGTATGAGAGAGGAACTTTGTTTTTTCTGTTAGCGCATCCGTGCAGTTTGAAATTAGAATTAAATGTTTCTTTTTTTGTTTTTAATCAACACCTGACTGTTAAAACAGACATTATTCAATGACAAATGTATTGGATGGATCACTTTTATCAAACCACACTTTTACTCTCAACATGCAGTGAAAGGATCAACACTCACCAATACTCAAACACTGGTGAGTGAAATATGAACCTTTACCAGCCAGTGGCTACTCCGTGATTTGCTCACATTTAAGAGGGTTAAACGGAGTAAAAGATTGATCTTGGGATTTCAGAATAGATATCAAGATCTTTCAAACGAAGATCACGATGCATTGGAAAATCTAGAATTTAACCCAGTTCTAATGTCAAAGTCTTCTCACCTTTACTGCTCTCTTGTAATGTTGGAGTGCTGGTTGGTGGAACAGGACAGGCAGCGCTGGGTGTTAACATTGGATCTACACACACAGAGCTGCAGATATTCTTTACGATTTTGGAGTTAGGGCAGGGAGATCTGGAAGCACACAGCTGCAGCAGACGAGCAATGTTGGAGGCTGCGTAAGCCTGCACAAGCGTGTTCTCTTCACGGCGTGCTGCCTCCATCAGGGGTCTGACCACAGGGTTGAGCTTGTCTGGCAGCATAGCCAGTCCAACCACAGCACAGGCCGTGAAGGTGTGAACTCTCAGCTGCAGCTGCTGCCACTCTGCACTGGTCTCGCACACGGTGGAACGAGCCTGCAGCATTTTACTGTCTAACGGCTGGAACTGACGCGACTTCAGGTTCACAGAGGAGGTGCACTCTGAGAAGATGGTGGTCACCTACAGAAAATAGGGGTATGAGCAAGTAGTCTTTTAGCAGACACTCATCTAAAAAAGATATATATACACACACACACACACACACACACACACACACACACACATTACACTAGGCTTTGTTCCAATACCTAGTCAGCTACCTTGCTGTAAACTGGCATCTTAACCAAATAGGAACCTAACAAGTGACTGATTTTGAACACTCTTCATAGGAAGCAAATCCAAGCGTCATAGTGATCATGCACAGCACATGGAAGACTTTTATCACAATTGATCTCAAAAGAGTTTGCCTTTAGGTAACAAAACAACCTTCTAATAAGCATAAAATAAACAAATAATGTTGTGTTAAATGTCTGAACTCTTATTGCACTTTTCAGTATACAGCAGAATGAGTTATATCTACCTTGTGGAACAGGCCTCACATTGGGAGAGCTTCTGTTATGCCTAAAAATGCTGTGTTGGAATGAAGCTAGATTTTGGAACAGAGATATAGAACTTAGTTTTCTTTAGTTAGTCTCTTTTACTAACCAGCTCATTGGCCTGATCAATGGTAAACACCGTGCAGTTAATTCTTTCGCTCACGTCGATGTGGGCGTCAGCCAGTAGCGCTATGAGCTGTTTGCATTCGTTCTGCATGCGTGTGAAAGGAATGGCGATCTCATCATAATAAAGTTGTTCAGAGAGGATGACCAGCAAACGGGGCTGAACCACGCTGGACAGCAGCTCACACTCCTTTAAAACAGTAGAGTACACCATTAACATAAAATATATATATATATATATATATATATATATATATATATATATATATATATATATACACACACATACATACATACCTGTAATTAAAGAAATGGTTCCCTAAAACATGGCATTTGACGTTATTTACTCAACTTACACAAAGCTATCATGTGGCTTTAGAAGACTTGGAATATAGCGCATCAGTCGTATGGACCCCATTTATGACAATTAACGTGACTGCCCCAGTCCTAATCCAATTTCATTATGTGGAATTGTACATTTTTTGTTCCACAGAAGATAATCATACAACATGAGGTTGACTGAATGACAATTTACATGTTTAGGAGAACTATTCTTTTAACTTTCTCCTGCTCTCACCTTCTGGAGGCCTGCCCACTCACAGATAACCATGGAAACGGCAATCCGCTGCAGGGCCGATTTGGAGTTAAGGTGGAACAGCAAGAGCTGAGCCAGAGACTCAGCCGGGCGGAGTTCTTGAGAGGAGCTGTTCAGCCGCGGGTCACAGATACAACTACACAGCACCCCCAACAGCCTAGAAGACAACACAGCAGTGAGACTGAAATCTTGCATAGCAAAGCAAGAACTGCTGAGAAACATAATGGTGGTGGGGATTTCTACTCATCCCAGTGACTCAAATATTTTGAATCAGTTAACCAAAAAGATTTCTTCAGATTCTTTTATTGATTTATTCATTGACCATTGTCAAATTGTACCTTTGCACCAGTAGATGGCGACAAATGGCCATCTTAAATGTTTTGAATGAGTAATTGCACTGAACCAAAAGCAGAGTCATTCACGATCAGAACAAGTCAATCTTTTAATAAAATGTGCGTGTCTACAACTCTACTAAGAGACTTCAACACCGCAGAGTGTTTAAGCAGAAGCATTTTTCCACAAATGACAAAGCATACTTATCATATTGTGAACGGAGAACATGTTTTTACAAAAAGAAAACAAAACTAGACAAAAAAATATTTGTGAGTTTCAGTAACATCTGTATGTCATTGTAATGACTGGTCACTCACTTTTATTAATACTTCATCCAGCCCTAACTAGATTGACAAAATGAACAAATGGCATGTGTCCACTCATTCAGCCAGTCGGCGGTCCTTGTTTAAAGAACAAATAATGACTTATTTCATTCATGAACGAGGGTCCCAGTACATTCAGTTTGCTCACAAACAAGGTCTCGTATTATTCAGACTCAAATGACGAGTAAATGGGTGCATTCATTAAGTGGATCAAACCAGTGATATGCACCTTTACAGCCTGCACTCGAATGCTATTGGCTCACTCTATAGTCAGTCTTTAAAGCCAATAAAAGCTCATTTGAAAGGGAAAGACATCAGTGAAAAAGAAACAGGAGTCAGGGTATGGAGATTAAAGAGAATGATTAGTTCAGAAATTAAACTCAACTAAAACAGAATTATATTGACTAAACACATACTTTGCAGCCATTAGACGTGCACGAGTCACCACGTGGTCTCGTGTGGCAGAGTCTTCAATGATAGTCTCTGCTCCACCAATGTACTCCTGAACTGTTTCCTTGACAGGAGCACATCCCTGTCGAGTCTTCCCAGAGGCTTTTTCCTGCAGAAGAAAAATAGAGAATGAAGGTAAATAATAGTACTTAAGCTACTTTGTCTCACAGTATATGAAATTTAAATATAAAAAAAATGCATTTGAATGAAAATGATAAAATCTCATTCTCCCTTGTGTTCATTTAGTGAAAAACTGAGATATATACCTTATTTTTAAATAGTTTATTTAATGCCTTTACAATTTTGAATCTACTTGGCTAAAACGGCTATTTGGATGAAATTATGGTTAGTCTCAAGCCATTTCGGAGCAAAATACACAATTATGTCAATAATTATATTGAACATTCATAGCCATATAGCCCCGCCCTACAATAAGTCGCCTAACATTTTGCTCACTGGGGTTATTAATACAATTATCATTTATTTATTTTTAAACACTATTAAAGGGGTCATGACATGGGTTTTTTTATTGTATTATTATGTTCCCTTAGGTGCAATTATAGTATTAATATATTTTTTTTTAAGAAAAACTTTTAAAATCTAGTGATTTATGACCTTTTCCCACCCTGTTTCTCATCCTCTGAATCAAACAGTCTGTTTTGGAGGCGTTTTCCATTTAAGACTTCAGTGTTAACGCCCACTGTTATGATTGGCTAACGTCAGTGCCTATGTATCAATTATTGACGCCCCAGCCAGAACAATATGCAAGTAAACTAAGTAAAAACACTGTGATTATTCATAATGAATGAAATTGCGCTTTAAAAAGTAGTTTAAAGTTTAAAATAGATTAGCCTACTTACAGTTTGCGTCGTCGTTGTTCCCAGAATAGTCGGCACGGACTTATCTTTGAGCAACAGTTTTCTGGCAAAGCCAGCATCATATTGAGATTTGTTCTCAAAACAGTCATCCTTAAAATGTACAGAACAAGCGCTTAAGTTAACACTGCCGTGACTGGAGCGTCCGCAAAAAATAAACTGCATCCATTTTTCCCTGACGTCTGGATCTTTCGGCAGCTTATTCAGAGGTTTTGTTTGACCACAGCCAGGAACAGCACATCTGTGTGGCATCGTAATTTTCCTGTGCACAAGTAGTCTCTGTCAGAGCTCGCTGTCCATCGACTGAACACTTGTGAGGCGCACGGCGATACGAAATGAGCGTAGTTGTCTTGCGCTTAAAGCGTAGTTATCTTGTGCTGGAGGCGGTCATATGCAAACACTGGTACGTCACTTCTAACCGTCACGTCACTTCTAACCATGAGCTGTATTTTGAGCTTGATTAAATAAATGATTCGTTTAGAATGGGGAGGACGTCTTAAAATATTAAACTTGCAGGACGTTTTAATGATACAAAGACCTCTTATATACCAAAAGATCAAGGCAAATTTGGTTTCTCATGTCATGACCCCTTTAAAAATCGCATTTTATCTAAATTACACAATGATGATTAATTGACTTTATAGACATTACAGTTTTATTGTCTGTTAATGCTGATATTCTGTAAAGCTGCTTTGAAACGATGTGTGTTGTGAAAGGCGCTATACAAATAAAATTGACTTGACTACATGACAGAACACATTCAGCAAGCTAAACATTAAGAACTGTACAATCTAGAAGTCAAGTAATAAAACAAACTGATTATCCATTCCAGTGAAGCACTGCAGAAGAAAGCTTGACCTCCGACCTCACCTTTAAGCGGGCCTTCACTTCTAATAGCATGTTGGGGTCTATTGGGATGTGTGGTGCTTGCATCATCAAACAGAGCCAGGCACCCATCCAGGGACAACTGGCTGCCACCACATACTGCTGCGGAGCCTGTTGCAACAACTCCACCCACACCTAAAGAACAAACATTAAATAAAGAAATTAACATTTTAGACAGCTAAAACATTTAATAGAGAATGACAGGTTGAGCTTCAGCAGGCGGTACCTTCTGAATCAGCCCTAGGATCTCCTGATTGCTCTCCAGGATGCAGGACTGAAAAATGTGTCTTAACATGTCCTGCATGATGGGAATCAGCCAAACTGCACAACTCTACAGGACAATTAATAATCAGACCAGGAAACAGGGAATAAAACTGTCTTGCCCTTGCACAATTTGTTAAATATATACTGCATTCATTTTGACACATATTGTGATTTGAACACACAATTCTGCCACTGCTCAAATAAAGGATAAAAAGGCATAATCAAACTGACACAGCAGCTCTCACATTCAGAAAAGTGTACAAAAACAACAAAATGGCAAGAATACAAAAAAAAAAAAACTGTATATACAACAGCAAAATATGCATGTCAAATTCTTCCACGCATGAAGACAAAATTTGTACTATAATATTTTTAGCCTTTGTGGTTTAGTAATCAGCAATATCCTGATTTAGACTTGTAATGGTTGGTTGATGCTAATCCCACTAACCTCAATTCCTATAATAGATTAATTAGTCGTCAAATATACACAGTTTGCCAAACCTGGTCAGCTTTGGACAGCAGTGTAAAGAGGGTCTCTAGGGCTGCCCGACGAACAGATGCAATGGTATGTCTCAAGAACGGCCACACTCGAGGAACCAACACCGTCAGAGACTGCTGCATGCTGGGAAAGCAACAGAACAAGGTTAGAGTTTCTCTTCACATCAGAGTTGGGCAGTTCTGATTATTGTGAAGAAATGAAAGTGTAACAAGTCCTTTCAGATTTGAAGGAGAAATCTCACCTGCACTGACGGACCTGTGGGTAGGTGAGCAGGGAGGACAGGAGGGTCATGATGCTGTTGGTCGAGGCTGTAAGATCATCCAGCTCCAAAAGAGCATTCCACAGAGTGTAAACGATGAAGGGAACCTATTCAATATATGAACAAGCATTCACAGATTACTCAGATCTATAGCTGTAAATAAGAGCCAGATATAGCATTAAATCCTTATTTACTCAACTAACAAATCAATTGTGACATGCATGGTTTCAGCATGCATGGGCCAAGTAGAGATCAGCATAGTTCGATAACTGTGCCATCTTGGCCAACAGTATAATTTCCCCATTGTGTCCATTCCAAAATCCACAAGCATCAACCATTTTCCTTCTACAAATAGGCCTATTCCAATTAGTTTTTTCTTGTTTAATTAAAAACATTTCTTGTACGTCATTTGCTTACTTGCATATGCATGTTATCATTATATTTCATGCAATGCATCTATGAATTATGTCAGCCAACTGCTCTCTAGATATCAGCAAAAATCGAAATCAAATTATCAACTCAAAAACTCATGAACTTAGGACCTCAGACCTTAGTAGGCTGAAGCTGAACTAAGCTATCCACCACTGGGATTAAAGCTGCTGCTGCCACAGCACGAACATCATCATCCAGATCTTTCAGCCCTTCAGTAATGGCAGGAAGAACTCGAGGCAGCAGCTCGGAGATCAAATCCTATGGGTCACAAAGTTTAATCACAGGTTACAAACAAACTACAATACAATTTTAGACATAGAATTTTAGCATTTCAGATAATCATTAAAAAGTAGTATAATTTGAGGCTGCTCCACCTGTCTGACGGCAAGGGCATATTTTATGCCCAGCAGGCCTCCGTGTCGAACCTCCCACTGGTCTTCAGTTAGCAGCTTGAGCAGAATATCCACTGTCATGGCAACACCGCTGACCGTCATGTGCCTCAAGACCACACCCAGAGTCTGAGCACACGTCTCTCTGACAGGAGCAACCACCTGGATGGTTTAATAAAAATAATTCTTAAGTATTCTTCAGGGTCCCCACTCTTTTCAAGGCAAAATTTTCCAGGACATTTTGTGTCCATCAGGTGTTATATTTACACCCGTTTTTGACTTTTGAAGCAACGTCATGTATTTTGTGGTAATTGGGTGGTGTTTTTTTCTGGAGTTCCGTATTCAACAGTTTAATTACATTTTATTATCAAAAGGATTTCTAATCAAATGAAATCACTTTTATAAAATGTTTTGCTTTTATACAAAATCCTTACAGCACAATCTGAAACACTGAAGATGTTTTTGTGAAATGAAGTTCTACACAACAGAATATAAAAAAAATTAAAAAAGTTAGACTTTGCTTTAAAACATTATTATTATAAAATAACCGTAAAGATTACCGTTTGTTCTGCAAGCTTCAGCGCGCACTGCTCTGTCATCTACCCCACATGCACACGTAGCATGCAAAATTAATCATGACGTTTCTTTCAGCGGCTGGCTTCACAAATTCATTTTGAAGGGATCCGCACATGGCAAGGCAAGGCAAGTTTATTTATATAGCACATTTCATACACAATAGTAATTCAAAGTGCTTTACATAGAAGAGATTAAAATAAGAATAAAAAAATAAGAATAATTGAAACAGTTTAGAATAAAATAAAATACAGTACAAACAGTCGGACACACAGTGGCACAGTGCTCATTCAGTAAATGCACAGCTAAACAGATGTGTTTTGAGTCTGGATTTGAATGTGACTACTGTAGGAGCACATCTGATCTCTTCTGGAAGCTGGTTCCAGCTGCGGCTGGCATAAAAGCTAAAAGCAGACTCTCCTTGCTTAGAGTGAACCCTTGGTATTTCTAGCTGACGTGATCCTAATGATCTGAGTGATCTGTTGGGTTTATATTCAGTGAGCATATCTGCAATATATTGAGGTCCTAGCCCATTGAGTGATTTATATACCAGTAATAATACTTTAAAATCAATCCTAAATGTAACTGGGAGCCAGTGTAAAGACCTGAGGACTGGTGTGATATGTTCATATTTTCTGGTTCTGCTCAGAATCCTGGCAGCAGCGTTCTGTATGAGCTGCAACTGTCTTATGGTCTTTTTGGGAAGGCCAGTGAGGAGTCCATTACAATAATCCACCCTGCTGGTGATGAAAGCATGCACAAGTTTCTCTAGGTCTTGACTGGAAACAAAGCATCTAATTCTTGCAATATTTTTCAGATGATAGTATGCTGATTTAGTTATTGCTTTGACATGACTACTGAAACTAAGGTCTGACTCTAGAGACACACCAAGATTCCTGACTTGATTTTTAGTTGTTTGACCCCTAGCGTCAAGGTATGCATTCACCTTGAGAACGTCATCTTAGTTTCCAAACACAATGACTTCAGTTTTGTCTTTGTTTAACTGAAGAAAGTTTTGGCACATCCAACTGTTAACTTCATCAATGCACTGGCACAGGGAGTCAATGGGGCTGTAATCGTTAGGTGATAGGGCTAAGTAGATCTGTGTGTCGTCTGCATAGCTGTGGTAAGCAATTTGGTTCTCTCTCATTATTTGGCTCATTGGGAGCATATACAGGTTGAACAGGAGTGGCGCAAGAATTGAGCCTTGAGGGACTCCGCATGTCATGGACGTCCACTCAGACTTATGGTCTCCTATACTCACATAATAACCTCTCCCTTCTAAGTATGACCTGAACCATTTTAGGACCATCCCAGAAAGCCCCACCCAGTTTTCCAGCCTGTCAAGAAGTATGTTGTGATCAACAGTGTCAAATGCAGCACTGAGGTCGAGTAGTACCAGTACTGATAATTTGCCTGTATCAGTATTTAAGCGAATATCGTTTATTATCTTTATGAGCGCTGTCTCTGTGCTGTGATGCGATCGAAAACCAGATTGAAAATTGTCAAAGTATCCATTTGAGTTCAAGAATTTGTTCAGCTGATTGAAGACAACTTTTTCAATGATCTTGCCTATGAAAGGAAGATTTGAGATCGGTCTATAGTTGCTAAATATGGTCTTATCCAGATTGCTCTTTTTCAAGAGGGGCTTGACAACTGCAGTTTTCAGGGAGTTTGGAAAACTCCCAGAGAGAAGTGAGGAGTTTATCACTTCTAGGAGATCTGCTTCTAAACAGTTGAACACACTTTTGAAAAAAGATGTGGGAAGTGCATCAAGGGCGCAGGTTGATGTTTTAAGGTGCTGTACGGTTTCTTCCAAAATTTTGCCATCAATTTCTTTGAAATCAGACATAGTAACTACTTTCTCAGGTTGTGGTTTGATTTGTCTGACCCCAGCACAACTCAAGGATGTGCTGATCACCTTTCTGATATTATTGATTTTTTCAGAGAAGAAAGAAGCAAACTCATTGCACTTGCTGTCTGAGAGCAATTCACTGGGAATCTGGCTTGGGGGGTTTGTCAGTCTCTCTACAGTCGCAAAAAGAGTGCGTGTGTTGTTTAAGTTGCTGTTTATAATATTCGAGAAGAAAGTCTGTCTAGCTTTGCCTAGTTCCATATTAAAAGCATGGATGCTGTCTTTGTAGATGTTATAATGGACTACAAGTTTTGTCTTCCGCCACATGCGCTCTGCTTTTCTGCATTGTCTTTTCATATTTTGCACTGCTGTTGAGTTTCTCCAAGGCACTTTTTGTCTGCCACTCTTCTTCCTGACTTTCACAGGAGCAATATCATCAATTACACTTTTAACTTTTGAGTTAAAAGAATCAAGGAGAAAATCAACAGAGTCAGCAGATATACTTGGTGTTAAAGATATAGCCTTCATAAATAGTACACTAGTGTTCTCATTTAAGCATCTCTTCTTGACAGACACAGATCTAGCTTCAATGGCAGGAGAGATCAATATATCAAAGAAAACACAGAAATGATCAGACAGTGCTACATCCTTAATAATAATCGATGAAATGTTTAGACCCTTACTGATAAGTAAATCTAGAGTGTGTCCATGATTGTGTGTGGGTCCACATGCAGATTATATATTTATTCCGATAAATGGCTGCATTTCAGCACACTAGGACATATTGCAATTTAAATTTGATTAATTTTGCATGACATTTATTTTCGTCCCAAATATGATATTCAGTTTTTATTTTTAAAGCTAATGCCATTTTTATGACTGGATTCAGTGATTTTGTATAAGGAGGACTCTGATAGTTTATATACATAAAAAAAAAAAGTACTTTACATTCCGAGGTATAAACGCATCAACACGATACCAATTAAGTTAACAACTTAAAAGTTTTTGCAGTTAACAACAGCAATGTTGGAATGAAAATTATTTTGTTGGATTAAAGCAGAGAAGTAGAGAATGTACATGACAAGGCTTTTTTCATGACAGCGAACCACTGATGTTGTTTTACAATGCGCAGCCGGCAGAAAATACACAAAACCGATACAAGTTTGACACCTTTCCCAAACCCGATCGTTACCATGTTTTTGTACATCTCTTTATCTAAAAGGTGATTGTCTTTTTTACCTGTAAGGCAGGTGTTCATTTCTCCCATTCATTTTAATACCAGTGGTCAGTCTCTTCTAAATGGTCACTGCATATATACACACACCTGCAGTTTATTTATTTATTCTTTCCTTTATTTACTTATTTAGGGGCCAAACACCTATTCTTCTTCTACACTGCGTGCCCAATTATTAGTGGAGTATTCTGATCGTATTATTACCATGCAAATTTTACCATATAAACTTGAATGCTTATTGGATTCAATCGTTTTCAGGATGATATATATTTGTGTAATGAGGGAGGGTGAGGCAACAGTGACTAACACCTTATATCAAGGTGTGCATAATTATTAGGAGCTTCATTACCTCAAGTAAAATAGGCCAAAAAAAAATAAAAAAATTCTAATAATAATTTAACTGGCACTGAAAAGTCAAACTTTTTTAAATGCCTTTCAGACAGATGCAACACTATTGAAATAGCAAATAAACTTTAATAAAATAAATGAAAACCATATCCCCATACCAAAACAAACCCACACAATCTCAAGCTAAAAAATGTAATCACAGATTCTTAAGCTGCATTCAAACTGCCAGCTACATGTTGCCAGTGGCTGGCGCTTGGGTTGATAGAGGTGTGTATTTAGAGTCTAAACAGCAGCGTTTCTTTACAATAAATATTATTAAAATATTAGGATCACATAAGCGCTACCATCTACACTCACATTAGCTATTGCTCCTGAAAGTCGCTCTTCATTTGCATAGTCAAACATTTCTCAACTTTGTCACGTTGCTGGACACCCCCACATCTTGTGACGCCGGAAGTCACCAGCTCTCATTGAAAATGAATGAGACGAGGTTGTTTTGTCGCTGCCATTGTTAAACAGGCAGGGGCACACATTCAACATGGGCTTAACATTGCTTATCAGTAAAACAGGGTAGGCTATATGAAAGTGTAAAATACATGTTTTCCACATATATAAATCACATTAAAATTAGCTTATGTACCATTATATAGATAAAAATTAGAGGTAGAAAAATATTGGATTTTGCAGATTTGATAACGTGTTGAAAGAAAGCCAGTTAATCTAACAATAGTATTTTTGTTATTAACATTTTTATTGATTGCATCCACCCCAAAAAATAAAAACAAAATCCGGAATCAGTTATACAAATTAAACCCCTCCATAACTCCGGCCAGGACCCATCCTCTCACGTTGCCATCCCCAAAATTAATGACCTTCCCATCACCCAAAATGCAGAGTCTGGAATAAAATGAAAATTGTGTGTCCAACATATCACACATAAATGCAAAAAAATCTTTTTTTAGTACCACCTCGGTCGATGTTCCAAGAAGCCGAGCCAATACTAAATGTGATGTCAAAATCCTGCAGATCACTGATTGGTCAGCAGGAACAGTCACTACCAGCATTACTGGATTTCCGCCACACAAAATCAACCTGCTAGTTTTAAAGTTAGCTAAAGCTAACTAAAAGCTAAAATTCTCTCAGGAAGGGTCTTGGCTGTTGGCCGCACATGGCTACCACCGGACCTACCAACAGTGTAGGGAAAAGTTAAACTTAAGTGACTACAGAACCATCTAGGAAAAGTGGAAGTGGTTCGCCCAAATGGACGCCATCTAAACCGGCGAGGAATAGGAGGGAGTGTCACGCCACGATGGAGGATGGTACATTTTGTTACATTAACTCTATACTCTGCTTGAAAGCTTCACTTTATTTAGTTGACCAGCAACTGGAAGCTTGCTTCTAAAACAACCAGGCCAATTTCACTGTTACACTTGTGTAAAATCACCATGCAACAACTGCTTTATGTAGCACAATGAGCTAGTAACTAACAGCTAGCATTTGTGTTATTGTTTTTGTCAGTTTGTGTCGTGTTTAAGATGATGTCACGGCAGTAGAGGCGGAGCAACTATGACGACCAACCCATTATCCCACCCACGCTGATGAGGCACTAAACTGCAGTGGAAATGCAAGCTCAGAAAAGTAAAGAGATTAGAATTGAGTCGAACCATAACGTGCAGTGGAAAAGTGCTAAAATCTAGAGTATCTGTACTATTTTTTGGGAGTTGCGCATACCCCCCTAAAATGGTCAGAGCAGATGGCGCAGCCGTAAGTACCTGAAGAACTGAGATCTAGGAATCCTGAAATGTTGGACCAAATTTTCAAACCATCTCAACCCACCCCTCTCATATAGGTCACAGAGCGTATTAACACCCCTCATAATCCACTCCAACCAGCAGAAAGGTGACTCACACAACTTTGGGTTTAGCCATATGCCGAGGCAACATTTAAATAAATGTCTGAATTAAATACTCGGGAGCCTTTTGTCCATAGTGCGTGCAGATGAGAGATAACGGGGTGCGACTTCACTTCTCTGGTTAGTTTATTAGAAAGGCTTTGAACAAAGTTATTGCCCCTATTGTACTATTACAATTACAAACCAGGGAGGAGCTCTCTCAGGTGTAAGTGACAAATTAGATAAATGTCTTAGGCCGAATGAATAGTAATAAAACTAAATCTTGGGTAGGCCTAGCCCACATTTGTCAACCTACCCACCTCACTCGAAAACCTTTTTATTAAAAGGGTCAAATTTAACTCCAAATCACAAATATTTGCTGGGAATAAAATACCCAAATACTTAATGCCCTGTTTGGGCCATTGAAACGTGCCCAGCTGAAAAGCCGTTACTGGACAGTGCGCAGTCAGAGGCAAAGCTTTGGATTTAGACCAATTAACGCCAATTATAATCCGCATAAAGTAAAAGCTTATGCGCCACACCTCCCCGCTGTCACCCATTACCTGCTAATGGTTCCAGGGCAAGACAGAACAATAATGGGGAGAGGGAAACCCTGCCAAGTGCCCCCATCCAGAGTAAAATAATGCAAAATTAATCCATTTGTTTGTACCGCTGCTACAGAGTGTCTATAAAGTAACTTAATCCATCCAATAAAAGTATTTCCAAACCCATATATTTCCAAAATCTTAAAAAGATAGTCCCATTCTACCATATCAAATGCCTTTTCGGTGTCAAGTGAGATGGCTGTGACTGATCATTCGCCACTGATCACATGATATTGTTGAGATGACTAATGTTATCAGAAGAACTATGGCCCGAATAAACCCCATATGATCAATATGTATAAGAGATGTCATAACTTTTCTTAATCCGTTTTTTTTATTTATATTACATCTAACTGGATCGGGGGAAATTGGACAGTAACTTTTACACTTGCTTGGATCTTTGTCCTTTTTAACAATCAGACTAATCCAGGCTTGTGTCATGGTTGGCGGAAGCTTTCCATTCTCCGGTGAGTCCTTATAAACATCTAACAAAAGTGGAGCCAGTTCTGTAGCATAAGATTAAAAAAATTCAGCGGCAAAGCCATCTGGCCCCAGAGCTTTGACTGTAGGCAAGGCCTAAATTACTTCGCCAAGCTCCAATTTATCTCCGAATCAAGATAATTTATTTGCGCAGTCGTCAATTTAGGGAATTCTAATGGTTACACAAAGTTTCTAATATCTTCCATCAGTAGACAAAGACATGGAACTATAAAGATCAAGATAGAATTCTTTAAAAAAAAAGGCATTATCAATATCAATGGCAGAGGTAAAAATTTCACCATCATCAGATTTCACTGAGGGAATGGTAGAGAAAGACTCTCTCTGCTTTATATATCTAGCCAAAGGTTTTCCTGCTTTGTCCACCAACTCAAAGACTGTCTTGCCCTGAATAACCAAAAACTCCACTCTGTGACAAAATAGTATTATATCTGCATTTCAAATCGGTTCAATTCTCGGAGGCCATCAGGCGACATACGGCACTTCAGCTTTGCCTTTGCACTTTTAATATTCCCTTCCAACTCCACAAGTTCTTGTGCTTTGGATTTTTTGGTAAATGAGGCATAGTGTATGATCCGACCCCTAAGAACTGCCTTAAGTGCCTCCCAAGCCACACCCACAGAAGATACTGAGGACCAGTTGGTCTCCACATACACATTGATCAGTCTTTAACATTTGTTGGAAATAAGGATTTTGCGAGATATAGAGAGATAGATATAGAGAGATAGATATAGAGAGATAGAGAGATACACACACACAGTTTAAGACAAAATTATTAGCCACCCTATGAAATTTCAATTCTTTTTCAAATATTTCCCAAGTGATATTTAATAGAGGAAGGGGATTTTAACACAGAATTGCTTATATTTTTCCTCTGGACAAAGCCTTATTTCAATTTGTCTGGAATAAAAATTATTATTAAAAAAAAAAAAATTAACTGCTAAGGTCAATATTATTAGCCCCCTTAAGAAATTATCTGTTTGATTGGCTACGAAACCAACCACTGTTATCCAATGACTTGCCTAATTAACCTAACTCGCCTAATTAACCAAATGAATCCCACAAGCCTTTAAATTGCACTTCAAACTGAGGATTAGTATCTTGCAAAACTAGTGAAGATAGATAAAACTGTCATCATGGCAAAGACAAAATAAATTTGTTTAGACTTGAGAAAAAGAACTGCTAATGCTCAAAGCAGGAGAAGGATATACAAATTTATCAAAGCGTTTTCAGGTGTCAAGAACTGCTGTGCAAAGTATTATCAAGAAGTTTGAAGAGACCCACACAGTTGAGAAAAAGACTGGCAGAGGCAGAAAGATTTCAAAAACCTTGGAAAGAAAACCGGTGTGAGATGTTTCTAAAGACCCAAGAACAACTGCCAAGACACTAGTGAATGATTTAGCCAAGTCTGGGATTGATGTCCCAACGAAGAGTCACTATAGCCCTGCGAGGTTGCAGACCATGAAATACTCCACTTCTGAAGAAGAGACAGCTCCAAGCTAGAAGTTTGCCAAGGACAACCTATAGAAAAATTATGCATACTGGAAACGTGTCCTTTGGTCAGGTGAGACTAAACTAGAGCTCTTTGGCCATAGAGATGTTGCCTATGTTTGTAGAAAGGGAGAGGTGCTCAACCCAAAGTACACCGTTCCCACAGTGAAACATGGGAGTATAAAGCTGTGGGGATGTTTCAGTGCATCTGGAACTGGGAATCTCATCAGGGTCGAAGGAATCATGAAAAAGGAAGACTACAAGAAGATTTTGAAAGACAACCTCAGGCAATCTGCAACAACTTAGTTTGGGTCGACATTTCGTCTTCCAGCATGATAATGACCCAAAGCATACCTCACTTCTGGTGAAGAACTACCTCCAAACGAGCAAAGTGAATGTCCTTGACTGGCCTGCACAAAGCCCAGAAGAACAACAAACGACTAAAGGCTGTTATCAAGCAAAAGGGATACACTATTGACTATTAACATCTGAGGGCAAAAATGTCCAAAAAGCACAGACAATCATTGTAAAATTAATCCATACTCCAATGGTTAATGTTTTCTAAAAGCAAACGATCACTTTAGGTAAGAAACCGATCAATATTTAAGTCATATGTAAATATACATTTTTGATGGGGAGGGCCAGACAGAGGCTACAAGAGACCAAACTGTAAATTCCAGATGTACTCTATGGGGGGTTGATTCATAGCGTGGAACTTTTAACTTTGAAAAAAGCACTTATTTCCAGCTGCTCATTCAAACAGATGAGGGAAATAAGAAGTGCACTCCTACAATAATCTACAATGTATTACAATATAAACGGTCATTAAAAGTAAACAGTCATATTTCAATCAACACTATATCATCATCAACAGTTGATCTTTAGTGATAATTTGTCAAACATTTCCGATATGGCTTAATGATTGTGAACTGCTCTGCAAAGCTGAAAACACTCACAAGGCACCAAGTGCTTTGAGAAAATACAAAAGTGCTGCGTTTTCAATTTGAAGGATGCAGCGCATGCTTCATTAACATTTAATTAAATCATATTCTTTAACTCTTTCCCCGCCAGCGTTTTTAAAAAAAATTGCCAGCCACCGCCAGGGTTTTTGACGATTTTCGCCAAACTTTAATGGCCCGCAGAATATTTTCTTCCATGAATATATGAAAATGCTATATTATATATATATATATATATTATATATATATATATATATATATATATATATATATATATATATATAAAGATCTGAGCCTCTGCTTTTAGGCAAAAAAACGATTTTATTTTATCTTCATTTGTTCTTTTTTTATTGCCACTTGAACAGAGGTAGGTTTTTGTCAAAAACAACATTTCAGACAAAAAGCTGAGAAAAAGGCATGTTTATGTCTGATATTTTGAGCTTCTCAATACTCCACTTCTTCATGTTTGAGACGATCGCAGTCTGTTTCTTTGATCAAAGAGTTGCGTACTCTTTCAAAACATGCGTGCGGGTCTTCCTTACCGTATAACACCTAAAACACGGATACCCGGAAAATTCCGTGTTTGGCGGGGAAGCGTTTTTTCATAAAACACGGAAAATTCCGTGTTTGGCGGGGAAAGAGTTAAAAGTTTGATAAATCACATTAAGTCATTTCAAGATTCCGGTCTTTCCGTCCACACATTTAAGACCTTTTAAATAAAACGTAAAGACTTTTTTTGTATAGTTTAAGATATTTAAGACTTTTTATGACAGTACATTTTGGAAAACTGAATTCAAGACATTAAGACTTTAAGAATCCAAGGGAACCCTGAAGAGGTTTATAGAAATGAACAAACCTCATCTGACACAAAGTCTCCAAATCGGTCCAAAGCAAAGACACAAAGAAGGCGTATGACCAAATCCTCCAGCCACTCCTGATGCTGTCGCTCCATCTGAGAATGAAGGCATTAAACGTTACACAATTAACTTCTCTAAACCTCTAGCAGTGATGATGCGAGCTGGAAAACACCTGTTCCAGTGTACAGCCAACCATCTTTCCTCCGCCGGCACCCTGACACTTCAGCACTTCTCTCAGTCCTGTGCCAGCACCATGACGAACCTAAACAAGGCAAATAGAAGTTACGTCAAGTTCTAAATTGGGACCATTTATCTAACAAAAAGCACATGACCATCATACATAACAGTGAGAGATAAATCAATGTTAAATTGGAGGGAGGGTGCTGCATCTAGATGTGTTCATGTATTACCTCCCACGAGGGGTTGAAGAGATCATTGCACAGTTCATCACAGAAACTTTCCAGTGGCCATTCTTGTGTCTGTAAAGACAAATATTAGAAAAAAAAAAAAAAACATGTTGAATGTGTATAGATCAATGTTTTACAAAACATGTATTATGCATGCCACACACCTCCTCAAATAAACTGGAGTTATCAGGGACATTATCAATTAAGACTTTACGGTCTGTTGCTGGCTGTTCGATGACTACGTTTGTGGTTTTCCGTCGTTTCTCCTCTGGTTCTCCTTCAAAGCTGTCATTGCTGTAAGAGTCACATAAAACCAGAGGTAAGACTGACTGTCAGCTCAAATTCTGTGCACAATCAAATACCTATTCTGCCTTTAAAAACATAAATTATTTATAAAGAATTACAATGAAGAGATCTGTTATCATCCCAGTGAGACAGCTCTACCTCTTCTCATTTGGATCCATGTCTCTGGATCTATGCTTTGCAACCAGTTTCGCCATCCTCTTGGCCTTGTTCTTCTGCCGATTGCTCATTCCTGGGCGAAACTCTGAATCTATGATTTCTGCTGCAGGCTAAAGAACAGAAAAAATATTTTAATTTGATATTGGTTGTCTGTTCCAATAAAAGTTGTCATGAACACTTAGGCCCAATTTACACCTGGTAACATGCAATCATTAGTTGGACAGTGTGAAATGGAGGTGTACACAGGGTCCAATGTGTCTTGTGATCAGATCACTCAAAATACGTTCGGTGGTAGTCAGAAATGCACATAGCCACACAACTATCCAATTGAAATGCTTGCAAAAACCAATACGCATACACAAGACTTACAAAACATTTTTGCCATGTCTGACATCAATATGCAGCAAGGCACTAGCATAGGAAAAAGTTATGTTTTTCCTATGCGGGTATGCTGTAAGAAAATCTGATCAGAAGTCATCACAGGAGACACATTTTAGATGCACGTTAATACCAGGTGTAAACGTGGCCTTGGACCCGGCTGACACACCCAAGAGAGAATAACTGTCAGATCAGAGAGTGTACTTTCACAGTATGATGATTCCCCTAAAAGCCTGAGCTTCTTGTGCTCATACACATTGTAAAAAGAAAACCTTCTCTAAAGTGAGCTGTATGAACTGGTTTTTGAAGGAAAACTGAAGGTCAAAGACTTCAGCACAACTCACCATATGGTTGCGTGAGAGTGGGCAACCCAGGCTTTTACTAGACTGTGTTCTATTGGTACTGGAAACGGAGACATCCTCCAGGTCCTCGTCATTAAAAAGCTCCTCTGTGTCCATGCCAATCGCAGCACCTATATCCAATCCCAACTTCTTCTGTAACTGCTTCCTCTGTCGGGCCAAACGCTCTTTTGGATCAGTCTCGTCTGAAGAACAGATCATAATCATTTCAATCGATTTTGCATGAGGTTATAAGAAAACAGCAATAGTTGTCAAAATACTAGGTGTTCTGATTGGTTGCCAGGGTGTTGCTATGTAGTTGCTAAGGTGTTCTGGGTGGTTGCGTAATGGCCCAAGTCAAAAGATCCAACAAGTTTCACTCTACATATGGCTCGGTCTTTCCTTCAATGCAAGTCTTTAAAGCAAATGGGATGTTTCACCTTAAAAGGTGCTGTTAGCGATTGTTAGATGGAATGGTTTGGAGAAAACATTTCTACTCCCAGAAAGAGATCTCTGAAATAACTGTCCTAATATACCTCATCAGTCTCTGTGACAGCACTATACTACGCAAAAAAAGACAATAAAAATGTGTCTGCAGGCCACGGATACAACCTTTGCTCCAGTTTTTAAAGCATCTTTTCCGCATTAAATATTCTAATAAATAACAAGCTTCGCACACCCAGATTTGGGGATTTTCTACCATTCTTCACTGCAGATCCTCTTAAGCACTGTCAGGTTGGATGGGGATCATCGATGGACACCCATTTGCAGGTCTCTCTAGAGACATTTGATTGCGTTCCAGTCCATGATCTGGCTGGGTCACTTCAGGACATTCACAATGTGGTCTCTAAGCCACTCTTGCATTGTTTTAGCTGTGTGCTTAGGGTCACTGTCGTGTTGGAAGGTGAACCTTTGTCCCAGTCTGAGCGCTCTGGACCAGATTTTCACTAAGGATACCTCTGTATTTGGCAGAGATCAGATTTCCTTCAACCTTGACCAGTCCCCCGGTCCCTGCCGCTGAAAAACACCCCCACAGCATGATGCTACCATCACCATGCTTCACCGTTAGGAAAGTATTGCGCAGGTGATGAGAAGTGCCGCTTGGAATTGAGGCCAAACAAGTTCAATCTTGGTTTCATCAGACCAGAGAATCTTATTTCTCACAGTTTGAGAGTATTTTAGGTGCTTTTTTTGTGTCTTGCACAGCGGAGAGGCTTCCGTCTAGCCACTCTGCCATAAAGCCCAGATCGGTAGAGTGTTGCAGTGATTCTGCAAGTTTCTCCCATCTCCACACATGATCTCTGGAGCTCAACCAGAGTGACCGTCAGGATCTTGGTCACCTCTCTTACCAATGCCCTTCTCCAACGATTGCTCAGTTTGGTCAGGCGGCCAGCTCTAGGAAGAGACTATTTGTTCAAACCTTCATCCATTTAAGAATTAAAGGCCACTGTACTCTTGGGAACATTCAATGTAGCCGAAAGTTTTGTCTAGCCTTCCCCAGATCGGTGCCTTGACAATTCCTTTGACCTCAAAGCTTGATTTTTGCTCCGATACGCATTTTTAGCAGCGAGGCCTTATATTAGACAGGTGTGTGCAGTAACCTAGTCAATTTAAATCAGCGGTTAATAAGTTTACATTTTGAATATGCCATATTATTTACTGTACGTGGACTAATAATTTAAGAAGTAATTTAGTAATAATTCAATGTATTCTATACCATGATATCAATTTACAATAATTTTAATTTGTCTTACCTTAAAACATCATTACAATACACAATATAATGCTTAAACGAAACTGGAGTGCAACCATTGAAATCTGCTACTCTGAAGAACCACACGGTTGCTTGCTTTGTGACGTCAGGGTAATTAAACATTTTAAATCAACATTAATAAATCACGATTACAATATCAAGAGCAATAATTGGTAATTATTTTTACTATAATCTTGCAGTCCTAATGATAACCATTATACAATATCCAGTGTGTTTATATGCACGTTCTGTACGTTAGTTGCGGCAGTCTACATTATTAGTAGTTTCTTTTTCTTCACTTTAGGTGAGCTTAAATGCTTTTGTACTATACTTTGTTTACACGCATTGCTTATTTTGATGTTTTCAACAAAACACAGGATATAACATAAGCTTGTTTTGGATATAATTAGAAGATAGTTTTGAAATAGGGACAACCTTAATGATTAAAAAATGATTTCACAACGTCTCATTAATTAACTTTATTTAAATAAACAAATAAGCAAGTATTCGTTTTTTATTAGCTCAAATATTTGAATACAAAATTATGGAAAAATGCCCATCCCTAAAAAAAAGAAAAATTGCTTTTATAGTGTGTCGTTTGCATTCTGCTAACATCCCTCTAGCTATAGCTGTTTGCATCCCTCAATGCTAGAGAGTTATTGCTTTGGGGGGTGTTTATAGTATGTAAAGAGAGTGTGTTGTCCATCACTGTTTTCAGGACACCAGCAATAAAATAATCTTATATGCGCGTGATTACAGTTGGAAGAAACAGTGTTGATGTTACACTTTTACTTAACCAGCCACAGTATTGTCACAATGAATGCATGCAACCTTCATTTGATTTTTGAATTAAACAATGATGTGATCAAAACACTGAAAACACCAGAAACATCAGCATTAATGGCAGATTTTGAATCGCTTATGACAAGCATCACTGCTTTCATCTCAAAGTGATTGGCTGGCACCTGACATTTCCCACTTCTCATTTAAATAACGTAGAGCATTTGTCAACTTTTTGATGCTCGACCGTCCCTCAACACTTTCTCCGGAAAACTGTCAATCCCACAATCCACCACGCGTGCGCAAAACACTCAAACTCCCATAGGAATTAATTGAAAACGCCTTGCCCAACTAAAAAAAAAGCACGTTTTAGCTTGAACGGCCCATCTTGTGAGCGGTGACAATGCTTCTGCTGCTTTCATGCACTGTCATGAACACGCACAGGAGAGCAACGATCGTGGAAGATTTTCACTAAATAATACTAAGGCTGCCACAGACCAAAGATTTTCCTTGTCGACTAGTAGTCATTAGTTTAAGCCATTAGTCGACTAGTCATGTTTATGATTTTACTTTATTTAAATATATATTTTTGGGGGGCATAAGAAAATGTTTTGATTTCCAGGGCTGAGAATGTTATAAGTAACTTTGCGAACACTGTTCTACATTACAGAGAAATACCAAATCTTAATAATGAGCCTTTAAAATATACATTTTACAAGCACACACACACACACACAAAGCGAGCCATAGCAACACCGTCAAAAGTAGTAATAATTCTGAATGTGTCCGAAAAAACAGCAAGGAGACTGTCTGAACATTTTGTTAATTTAAAAGAAAGAAATGCAGATTAGGGTTGTGCCGACAGACGATGATCTCTGGGATTGACTATGGTCAGAGTGATCGCCAATAGCTGATGACTTTGACGATGTCAAGAAAATATTTGGTTCGTTTTCCCATTAATGTGTTTATTATTATTATTAGACTATTATCATCAAATTAATATTACAAATAATTTGCCCATAGACACACGCGTGAAGAAATACGGGGTTTGTACGGGGGCGTGCAGTCTTGTGGAACGCACGTGAAAGGTTCTCACTCTTTCTTTTGGTCTTCTGAACATTTTTATGCAAGAACATTATTCATATTGTATGAGTGCTGCAAATGACCTCAGACCTTCTCAGCTCAGGAGGTACTTTGAGTTTAGTTCGTTTTATTTCCACAGAGCCTTGCAATGCAACTCTGCAGCCTATTAAAACAGAAATACGTTCTCCTCGAACCATGATTTAGATTTTCTTATCATCATTATTATTTGTACATTTATAATTGTTTTTATGTCTTCATTTGTGTAAGTAATTTTACGCATGCTTGTTTAGATGGATTCTTGCCTGACGGTAAATGGAAAGGTGGTTACTTATAATTATTTTTTTCCATCAATTCATTATTTTAATTGCTTTATTTCATTTGAAGTGCAATTTGAATTTAGAAATATACTTGATTTAGGTTTTTTGTTTTTTAAATAAATTAATATAATTTCAATGCAAAATCACTAAACCAAGAATATTCACAGATCCCTTGGCCCGGGTGTTGCCATTGTTTTATATATATATTTTTTTTATGAAGGAGGGAACAAATTTATTCACACGATGTATTTTACCGGACAACGAAATACCCAACTGGTAGAGAATGCACGGATGAAGTAGGTTAGTATCCAAAGAGATGTTGTCCTTCACAAATGTTGTGAAGCCATCTTTCAAAAAGTTGAACAAACATTTTAAATGTATTACATTTTTTTTCCAGTTTCATTTGAATTTTTGGTTAAAATAAATAAAAATTGCTTTATTGTTAAGGCTTAACCCTGCTTAACAAAAATGACCCGACAGTATCACCTAGCATCCAACTAGCGTAAAAAAAAGGTGTTAGTCCGTTTCCTGTGGAGTTTTTTTTTTTCTGCGACCAAACAATCAATCAAAACTTGGTCGACCAAGACTCTTCTCACCGACTAATGTTTGGGCGACACATATATACATACACACATATACATATAGACATACACACATATACATATATACACACACACACACTTTGTTTCTTACCAAACCTTTTCGTACTGCCTTCAGTACTGGGCATGAGTTGCATATAATTTATTAGACTTCTGAAATAGCTAAAACTACTTTTGCATCCTTTTTGAAGCTTGAAAAGGTAAAATCACCATAAACTGCCATTGAATGACATCACGGAGCATGACATTTAAAAAAAAAAATTCTCTCTTTTGTGTAAAGAAAAATAAAAAAGTAATATGGGGGTTTAATTTTTAGTTGAACTATCCCCAGTTCACGTATTCCCTGGGAATCGAACCCATGACCTTGGTATTTCTAGCACAACACTCTACCAGCTGAGCTTCAGGAACAAATAAGTAATAGTGACGCTCGCCTCAAGAAGCACCATGAACAGCGTAAAAATTATAAAGCCAGAGTGAGAAATCTAATCATACCAGATTTGTCATCTTGTATCTCAAATTCAGCACCAGCAGAGCCGAGCAGCGATGCTCCATGCTTGAGCAGACGGGAGATATCGAACCTGTAGAAGCTCAGCCTGTCTGAGGAGCTGTCCTCTGGAGACATGTCTTCTGAATACACCTCTGAGGAAACACACATAAAGCACGCGATCAGCACAAGAAACCCACTTAACCAGATATCAGAAATAAAAGAACTGAAATCATTAGAGGACTCAGTTAGGACCCTTTTAGTTGTTAATGTGTGGCATCACAATTGCAGGGATCAGATTGTTCTGATCTGCAACAGCCTTGAGAAGCACTTGCCAGAGTGTTGACAGACACATGATGCAAAGCAGATGATGTAACAAGTTACTGCAGCAATGTGCATTCCAGTAAACATTTATAGAAAATTCCAAAAAGTCAAATTCTTTGGTTATGCAATCTGACAATATTTAGCTAACCATCTTTTGGCTTTGGAGCGGGGTTCCATTCTGGAATATTCTTCACTATGGCTTCGACAGCCTGTCCCGCAGCGATTCGTGTATCCCAGTTTGGACTCCTCAAGTATGTTAAAACCTTTTAAGACAGGAGGGAACAAAACAAATTAATAATCGAATAACTCGGCAACAGTAAGTCTTGTTGAAATACATTATAGCTTCTAGACATCATACTCTCTTATGACTTTTCACACTTGAAATTGTTAACGTCATGCATACTGAATGAGTGTTATATTACCACTAAAAGATGCACAGAACTGTAAGACAAACAAGGTTCCATGGTAGTGCCATATTTTTTGGATATGAACCATGGTGGACTACTATGTAAATACCGAAATTTTGTAATCATCCAGTACTATATATCTGAGGACAATGATATCACCATAGTACATTTGTAAGGGGATAAAGCCACTGTATGACTCTTGAAGCCATACAATAGGTATGTAATCGGCAAGGCTGCATTTAAGTAAATAAATATAAAGTCAGCATGTGCAGTGCCATTCAGTGAATGAACGCTGCTCTGTTGTTGACCCACACACACAAACATACATATCATGTGCGCAGCTTGTGATGTGCTGCTGTTTTTTTTTTTTTTTCCAGTGCTGCAGCTCGCAATATGCAAATACATTTTTTATGCAGGCCCAATTCTTTTGTTTCCTAATGATCACATTTAGAATTTAATCCTTCCAAACAAAGTTTAAGTTTTTCATTTTAGTACATGACTAGTTTTAGAATTCAAATTCGACAAATTACATTATTTTGACAGCCTTTAATGCAACAAAATAAAGAGCAACGCCGTGTATTAGGTGAGTAATGAATGTAATATTTTATAATTTTCTTGTGGCGACATACAATAGTGGGAAATGCCTGTCACTGCCAAGCTTTATAATTATTCAGCATTAACAGTACAGACAAAGCTAAAATGTACAGTCACAAGTAAAACTGAATAATTACCAATAATACACTGCTTCCACAATGATTCTTAAAATCGGCACATCCCCAAGTCGGAAAGTCAGGGCTAAAGATAAAAATAAAAACCCTGAGTATCCCACTTGTAATTTAGCCCTGTCACGATAACTACTTTTGTTGGACGATATATTGTCCCAGAAATAATTGCGATAAACGATATTATTGTCATTTTAAGACCATTTTATGCCACTAATATAATGATAATATAATAGCATAATAATGCAATTACACCCATTCAAAAGAGCAATTAACTTTTTATCAGACATTGGAATCGTTATGTCAAAAACAAATTAAAAGTCGGGAATGCCCCTCTCCAACTGCGGTTTTTGTTCCCAGCTTGGATGGAATGGTTGTTTTAGATGAGCTAGGGCTCGACATTAAGCACTGTCCTTTGGACAAGTAAATTGTTCATTCACTTGTCCAAGTAAAAAAAAAGTTATTGTCTGGCAATAAAAATTACTTTTTTTTTTTTTTTTGCTGTTGCGTTTTCTAAAATTAGCAGTAAAAACGTCTGTTTAATGTTAATAAAATGCATTAAAATTCAGAACAAAGTACCCTGTTTATTTAATACTGTATGTGGGTCACTGACAAATAATATAACTGATTTATCAACATATGAAAAATTAAATCAACAACCCCACACCTTTAACATGCTCTCTCTAGATACACACCTTACATCCCTGAAAAAACATTTGAGACATTTGGCAAGTCCCAGCAGATTATCAAATGTCAGATGGAACAACACACCAAAGAAATTATAATATTCATGACATAATTTATAGTATGTTAAAACTACTTCTCACAACACAATGTTTTTATATTTAATTAATACAATATTAAAACAAAACTGAATCAGGTGCAAGGAAGATATGATTTTTTTACTTGATGGTTGTACAACCTCACATTTTAGTTATTAAATATTTTTTTTAGGATGCGTTTAATATGTTTGGCATGTTCAAAACCACATGAAACAAATATAAATATAGTATTACAGTTAAGATTTGTTTGTTTTTTTGAGAATATGTAGATTTTCCATTTTCATGATGGAGAAACGTATTTTTGAGTGACCCGTGTATTTTAAAAGACAGATAATATATTTTCATTTTATGAATATTGTTAATATTATAGTGTATATTATATTATATATTATTACATATTAATATTGACTGAGTCACATGGCAGAGAATACCTATATAGATCAGAAAGAGCTCCGGAGAGATGTCACAGGTGTTAAAACTTTTCTCTTCGTTCTTGTTGAAGGTGTTGTAATATGACGGAGCGTCACGATATGAAAAGCTGTAAACCTGGATGACTCCAATTTTACATGCTTGCAACGTTGACAGCTTTGTGGTTTATAAATGGTTGCGATATGTTATCGCATCGCTCTCTTAACAAAGGCGCTGTGCAATGACAAATATACGTCCACTTCGCGCGCTCACACCAAATTCAACAAGCGCTGCTGCACAAGAGGGAGAGAGGCAAGCAAAAACTGAATTCTGTGTTCGTGCAGATTCTGGAATTAATACAAAGACAATATTCAGAAACCCAAGCAGAACTTCAGACACTGTAGATTATTTTAACAGCAAGGTTTTTTTTTTTTTTTTAAATAAGTGATACAGGCATACACTAAAAATCACAAATAAAACCGCAATTTTTTATCATTATTAAGGTTTCAATCAGGCGAGTGAAATTCACCAAGACTTGTCCTCACAAAAATGTACTTGCGGAAAAGCATTAATGTCAAGCCCTGGGTTAGTTGCATTGCCACTTTCGACATACCGGCTCGTTCACATTAATGGGCTTCCCTCTCTCATTCGGCTTTAAACCAAAATGTTCCCACACCGGAGCAATGGAATGCGGCTTTGAAACCAAGTCCATTTGGAATAATTCTTCCAAACTTTCTAGCATTATGCAGTCGTCGGGAAAAACATCTATTAAAACACCTATTTACCTCGAGTAACACGTAATCTTCACCTGTCGCTGTTCGCTCTGCGTGTACGTGTGGAGGAGCTGCCTGAGCCCTGTCTCCGACACGGAGCAGACGAGAGGACAGCAGCAGCACGACTGGCTAAAATGTTGGTGACATTCATTCTTATGAATGAAACCAAAGAAACATGAATGTAAACACAATGGGCAATATAGAGGTCGGCACAAATGATCGAGGCCATTTTCATATATATCCTACGATAAGTTGATAAATTATAGTGACAATTATGACTTTGTGGTGGAGTTCATGTGTGCTCAACTAGTAAATATGACAATTTCGAGGACCTGTCACAAATGGCACCCTATATCCTTGCCATCTTCTACGTCCAGACTTTGATGATGTGAGTACAGACCGATGGGCCACTGGTCAGCAAGGCCGAGTGTGCATGAGTTATAAAAGTGTGAATTTGGGACAGACTTAAATCAGATGACGCATTTTTTACATCATATTTTTCCTTCACATACAATTTTACTAATTATTATTAGAAAAAGTAATGATAGGGTAAAAGGAACACACCGTAAACTCACTCTTAAATGTGTTTTTATTAAAAAATTCAAAAGCAACACACTGACAATAAAGCATTATAAGATCTGCAACAAAGCGCATATAACAATAAAAACCCATATTTATTAAATATTTAGAGAACAAATAAACATGACTGTTCCAAGCACCTGCCTCCAGCCATTCAGGTGTCAGTCAAATATACAGAAAGAGCATTCGTCTCACGCATCGCAAAAAATCATTTATATAAACATCCACACTTCTATACATATACACTATATAGCCAGAAGACCAAACATAGCCATTCAAATAAATATGATTATTGCAACTATATTTAGTAACATACAGACATGGCCAAAAGTATTGGCATACATTGTATTTCGCAAAGTTTTCTGCTTCAGTTGTTGTGGTGTTGATTCACATTGTTTCTAGATTAATGTGCAGAGTGATCAGATGCATTTTAAATAATTGCAAAAATATTCATTAGCCAAACAAATTAACTATCACAATAAAACACATTTCACAGTTTTTTGGCCCTGGCACAAAATGACCAGCTAACATCATTTCACTAATCATATCAGCAGCACCTGGGAAAGTGTGAACGAGTACTAGTCAGGTGAAATCAAAATTTTCCACCTGAAAGAACCCTTTACTGGATCATCAAGAACATCAAGGAGAGAGGTTCAACTGCAGTGAAGAAAGCTTCAGGACGTACCAGAGTGTCACATTAAAGTATATTTTATCTTATCTTATCTTAAGCAAGCGACAGGACCGTCTCCTCCTGAGGAGTCCGCTGTGGAATCATGTCACCACCAGTGCAGAGCTTGCTCAATATTGACAGCAGGTTGGTGTGTGTGCATCTGCACGTAGTACAAAGACTGGAAAGCAGAAGGCTGGTCCCAAGATATTTTCTCAAATGAAGCCCCCTTCCAACTGTTTGGGACATCTGGAAAATCAATAGTCCGATGAAAAGGTGAATGCTACCATGAGTCCTGTGTCATGCCAACAGTGAAGCATCCTGAGACCATCCATGTGTGGGGTTTCTTTTCATCCAAAGGAGTGGGCTCTCACAATTCTGCCCAAAAACACTGCCATGAATAAAGAATGGTATCAAAACGTCCTGCAAGAGCAACTTCTCCCAATGATCCAGGAGCAATTTGGTGATGACACATGCATTTTCCAGCATGATGGAGCACCATGTCACAAGGCAAGAGTGACAATGAAGAGGCTCGGAGATCATTACATTTTAAATTTTGGATCCGTGGCCAGGCAAATCCCCGGATCTTAATCCCATAGATAACCTGTGGTCAATCCTCAAAAGGTGAGTGGACAAGCAGAAGCCCACAAATTGGGATCAACTATGAGCACTAATAAGGCAAGAATGGATCACCATCAGTCAGGATTTGGCCCAGAAGCTGATATCCACCATGCCAGAGTGAATTGCAGAGGTTATGAAGAACAAGGGCCAACACTGTAAATATTGACTCTTTGCATATATTGAATGTTTTTGACACAGAACAGTCATGTTCACACTGAACAAACAAACACCATCAAACTTACATCTTTGTGTGTCATTTTTCATCTTTGAACACGACTAAGAGGTTGCAAATGAAGCCTAATATAATATATTATGTGCGGTTGATTAAACATTCCAAGAGTTCTGTCGGAGCAATCCAATGCAAAAAAAATTATAAACATTTTACACAAGGTTGTCGATAAAATGTGTATAAATTGCAATTTGTGTGATGTATACGACTTGCTAGCGCCTTGCATGGCAGCTCTGCCGCCATTGGTGTATGAGTGCGAGTATGGATGGGTGATTGGGACACAGTGTGAAGCACTTTGGTAACCTCTAATGTTAAAGAAAAAAAAAAGCGCTATAGAAGTGCAGACCATTTACTATTTGACACCATTTGAGAAATAAAGGATCTGTGTTTTTCACAAGTAAAGAGCACTTCAGCACAAATTACTCTCAGTCCATGTCTTGCATATTTGTACATGTGCCATCCACACAAACTGCTGAACCAAGACCAACATATAATTTTTAGTTTTCTTTAGAAAAGAACAAAATGCTTTTAAGTTCGCTACACTATTTGATAAATTGTGATTGACTATGTTTCTCCAGCTCTATAAATGCAGGTGTGGCCACGCGCATTCTTTTTCTATGAGCTGACAGGTACGCTTACCTCATTGTCATGGCAAAAATTACGATGAAGACAGATTACATCAGAGTTTGTTGAAAAATTGCTCAAACATTCAAAGACCTGACAAAACCCGACTGAACATGTTAAATTTGTGAAAACAGACACCAACGCATGCCAACAGTGTGATCACACGGATCTGACAAAACCCAACAAGTGTTGGATGTTGGTGTTTGTTAGGGCAGTTTGAATAGGCCTACAAGCGATGTCAGCCATTCGACAACAACTTGAATTAGATGTGTCCTCTTTCCAAAAAAACACCCTACAAAGAAACCAGAGTCCACAAATATCACCAAACACAAACTTTCTATTTAGCCGGTAAATTTCACAGTGTCAAGCCATTCTGGTGGGTGCTTGTCAAATAATTTAACATGTTCCAGTTTGTCTTCAAGGGGGCTCTCTAGGCCTACAACCAGTAATGTTGCAGGTGTTTACATAGAACAGCTCTCATTAGCTAGTACAGCTGCTGTGCTCATCGATAGTCTCGGTAAGCTGTAAATCTAGAAGATAGATAATGGCAATGTTCAGGAGCGTTCATGCCATTGGAGTGAATGGAATACCATTTTCGGATTTCCAGTGGATGGGTTATTAAAACTACCTTGCACATCACCACACATACAAACTCACTGGTAACGATTGGATTATAATACAGAAAACAAATTACTTTCACCTTAGCAACTTGATCCTGTTGTAATCAAAGATGGGATAGGTGCCCATTAGTGTGTTATCCTGTGTGGTCAAATTCATCAAAATCATGGTAGCAAAATGGCACTCTTGCATGACAAATTAACTGAAACCATGTTCTCAGCTTCCTGCTTCCCATATATGGACTGCCCTTTGAACACGCAAAATTATTAAAGGAATAGTTCACCCACAATTAAAAATTCTCATCATTTACTCACCCTCATGCCATCCCAAATGTGTATGACTTTCTTCTGCTGAACACAAACAAAGATTTTTAGAAGAATCTCTCATCTCTGTAGGTCCACAAAATGCAAGTGGATGTTGATCAACACTTTAAAGCTCTAAAAAGCACAGACAATAAGTTATCCATAGGACTCCAGTGGTTTATTTAATGTCTTTTAAAGCAAAATTATCACTTTGGGTGAGAAACAGAACAATATTATGTCCGTTTCACTATAATGGCTTACTTCCAATCGCTCACCGATGCGAGTCGACGAGGGGAATCGGTTCATGCCGCCAATCGCATCACGCAAGCGCGTTGGTATGTTCAAACAAAAGCTAAACAAAACAAATTAAGCTTGTGAAAAGCATACTCTTGTAAACAAATCGAGCTGCATTCCCGTTTGTATCATGTCAGTTCTCGTGTGAACATGCCAACACGATTACATCACGCAAGAGGAAGCGTCACCAGAGTCCCCTCATGGATGCTTAAGAGAGTGACCGGAAGTAAACAATTATAGTGACAATGACTTATGAAATATTCATCCGTTTCTCACCTAAAGTGATCGTTTCTTGGAAAACATTCATTTAACCACTGAAGTCGTATGGATTAATTTTACAATGATTGTCTGTGCTTTTTGGAGCTTTAAAGTGCACCTACCACTTGCATTTTACAGACCTACAGAGTGGAGATATTCTTCTAAAATCTTTGGGTTCAGCAGAAGAAAGAAAATCATACACATTTGGGATGGCAAAAGGGTGAATAAATGAGAGAATTTACATTTTTGGGTGAACCATCCCTTGAATAAGGAGAAAGTGCCTTAAAGTCTTCTGAAAAGCAGAACAATGAATCTGACATATTTTGTTTTATTTGCGGTCGTTTAAAGAGTTTAACACGGTCACAGAGACGTGTGAAATTTTAGGGCATCTAATTCAGTGACACATCCGGTTAGGTAATGTGTACATTTTCTGCGTGCACATTTAATGTTTTATTTTTCGTTCTGACAACTAAATAGATTTGTGTCAAATAATTGTTTTTGAACAATGCCAAAACACTCACCTTTGATATCAGGTTATTAAGTTCGTGTGGGTGAAGTTTGACAACATCTCCCAGCTGCTGAGCAGCTGCTTTCCTGGTCACAGGAGTCGTACCTGTATCCAGTAAAATAAACAGACGTTCCAACCTGGAGAAACAGAGAGAGGACATGATCATTCACAGAATGAAGACCTGACAATCAGTACATACCAAAGATGCTTTAGGAAAATGATTGAGACAGACTATTGGCAAGTCTATCAGGGAGTATCACAATGATAAAATACTCAAGACTGAAAGCCCACTAAACCCACAATAACACAACCTGGGCCTGGTCGTGTTAATTGTAGGGGTGTAACTATCCATCGATTTGGATCGAAGCAACAATCCAATGTTATCGATACAGCGTGAAAATATCGATATAGACATTTTATTTGAAGATGCACCTTTATTTTAATTCTCTCATGTCAGCCACATAATCTTTAATTACAAATGTGGAAGTTATAGCAAAGAAAACCAGAGAGCGCATGGATAGTTGGAAATAAGTCATAGGTATGCAAGTACTTTGAATAAGATGCAATCAAACGATTGATGATCACTTGTGACGTTATTTGTTATATTATTATCTGTATAATTTCTCTCAACATATGAAGTAACTCATTTTGTTGCGAATGTCCCAATGTGGATACTAAATTTGCACTTTTCAGAGAGCTCAATATATAGTCAAATTATATTTTGGTTACATTTGAGGGCAAAAAAAATTCTAATAATTGTGTACACTAGGCATATAATATCGGAATATCGATCGCAGGGCCCTGAATCGAATCAAACCGAAATCGAACCGCGGCAGACTCTGAAGTATCAGCAAATATCGGTTCGCATCATAAGAGAATCGATACAAGATCGTATCGTGATGAAACATTCAATTTACACCCCAAGATAATGGATGCATTAATTTTATTAATGTTACTAGATATTAGACGAATCTGATCATTTTCGCCACAAAACTGCTTATGTCTATTTACTCTATTTACAAATCCAACCAGCTTCCCTAACGACATCATGACAGACGTTATATCACAACACATTAATCTAATGCATGAATCGAAGTGATGGATTAAGGGCAATGGGAGTTTCCTTAAGTCCAGCTCGCAAAATTAATTTGTGATTAACCATCAGAAGGATGACATTGTATGGGTTAGTCCACTAGTCACCAGTGGATTTGCACATTATCCAAAGATTTAACAGGATAAAGGCGGCCCATTTTGGCAAATCACCAACTATTAGGGTTCCATTCATATCACAAGTGAAATATAAGATAAATCAATGCGAATACATTTGATACAGCATAAAATAATTGCAACTAAAAACTGACACGTTAAATATTTATGGACGTGGGATGTTATTTTGTTTCTGCAGCCTACATCTATGAAGAATGACTTAGAAGCGTCTTATCTGACATCTAAATGCTAATATCAAAAATGAGAAGAATTCAGCAGCAGAGACTTTGGAAACCATACATAGCCATCTAACTCACCTAGAAACGGCCATGTGGGCAGTTAGGGTGTCCGGATTAAGAACCGGGCCCCGGTGATACCGGTTTCGTGTTCGGGCTCGTGCTGTTGTACCGCTGATCGTCGCTTGCGCGTCCAGGCCCGATGTCTCGCGCACGGGCTCAAAATCGCGGGGCTCGCCTCTAAAATATCTCCCACAGCTCCCGGAGACGCTGAGTAACACCTAAACCAGCGCACAGACGAATTCAGCCCTCTGCACTTCCCCAAAGACGATATTTTAATCGAATAAGTGGGGGGAAGTAATTTTGTTGATCACAAAAGAGAAGCCAGGCGGTTGGTTTTATATGAGGAGCCATCTTGCATTTATTCCTTCCTCCATGGCAGGTGCGCCGTGATTGGTTACATGGCTTCGAGCTGACCAATCAAAACGCAATTCTAAAGGGGAAGCACGCAGAAGGAGAATAAATCCTACACCGGAAGCGCGACTTTGTTTTATTTATTTTTATCTCGAGACTTAAAATATTTCAGTAGAAATATAATTGAAAGCTTTCTTAGCTTTGATGAATGTGGAAATAACTTGATAATTAATTTACAGTAAATCATACTCACATAACGTTGATATTCATTTAACAATCGAAATATTGCATGGAAATTTTCATTTTCTAATTGCCATAATCTCCCTATGGTATTTAAATATTCCTTACAAGATTCTCTGTCTGATTGTGTATAAATAGTTAAACTGCAGAGCGAATGCAAACCATAAAAAAATGGAAATACAATAGAATGGGAGTGGGCGTAATACTTGTATTGAATTTAAATGTTTTGTGCCTTTAAATGAAAATAATAATAAAAATAAATTCCAACATTTATAAAACAACAACATTAAAACATTTAGCCAGACTGCGTTTGTTACTTAACACAACACTGCCAACGACTGACCAGTCACCAAAGACAACAACTCAAGAACTGCTTTTTTGCTTCTCTCTCTTTTTTTGTATTTGCTATTTGCAGACGCATAAATTGTGACGTAACCCACAGTATAAACTCCCACCCCCAACACTGACTGACATGTGTCAGTGTAATGCATCGGAAATGCAAGTGCAACGGGAATTGAGATTCCATTTGAATTGTGCTGCATACAGTAGGGAGAGGAAGTGAAATAGCAAACGAGGCAATTGCTTTTGCTTTTTCAATATGACGAGACATTGGAAATACAATTGGATTTGCGTTTCCATTTGAAATTTGGCATAATTTGCACGTTCATGTAAATAAATATGCAAACGGTAATACGCGATTTGCAATTGGGTTCGGATTATGTCTCAATTTATGCGTCCACAAATAGAAAACACAAGCGCAAATACAATTTGCAATTTGTTTTGAAAATAGTCCGGAATATACTTCCATATGTAATCAGAGCTGAAGTAGCAGGTGAAATCCCTGTGATTTGGTTCCCTCTGCTGGTGACTTAAAGTATGAGCTGGTGAATTTCAAGTGAAACGTCTTAAGCTTTGGTTAAAGTTAATTTAAAGGTGCACTAAGTATGTTTTGTTGTCTTTGATTTACTCTGACAACTAGGGGAATGGATGCTGCATCATTGAAATTGAATAGTTTTTAGTACAGGCAGTTACTGAGATTATGCGAGTAATATTCGTCTGGTAGTGTGAGCCTAACATGGCTGCCCCCATGAGGAGACCCTCTGTAGGCTATTGGTATGATTAAAGTCTTCATCTCATGTGAGTTGTCCTGATTTTTATACATTTGTTTAGGAGCAGGACTTTTAATGAGGAAAAAATATTGAGTTTGCCTTTAATATTGCATTTTTTGTGTGTAATTAACAGTTTATATTGATTCCAATGGCAAATCCAGTAAATATAACAGGAAACACAGAATCACATTACATAAACCTAAACCCTTCCCTCTGAACATTCCCACCCAACACAAACACACACCCTAGTGGCCTGACATCAAACCAATAATGACACAAAATTAACAATAAATCAACAGACAGTATTCAGAAAAATTATTAGGATATATTAGGATTCTTCCAAGAAAGCTTTCCTTTGCTCCTCGCCTGGCGCAACACAAGATCTTTCTCAGATGATCTCAGAAATTTGGCCAGGATTGATTGGGGCCTTTCTCCCTCAACAGATCTGCCAGCCAGAACTCTGTGAGCTCAGTCGATTTACAGCTTGTGGCCTGTTATGTCGAGCAAACTCGGGGAAAGCTCATCTAGGAATTTCAACATATCTCTTTCCTCCTCATGATCAGGAATTCCAACAATTCTGACATTATTCCAGTGGCTGCTATTCTAAAGATCTTCAAGCTTTTCAAGAACATGTTCCAAATGAACTTTGGTCATGGGCGGATTAGCGGATAATTCCCTCTCCGATGACTCCATATAATCGATTCGTTTCTCAACATCTGCCACTCTTGTAACTAACTCAGAGAATTTTATTTCCATCGCCGTAATCGATCGACTTATTACAGCGAGATCCTCCAAGTCAGCAAGAACCTTCGTCAGCATCACCGACACGTTGGACATTTTCGCTGGATCTCCTCTCCCGCCACGCCAGGCAGATCAAGTCCCGGTCTGTAGGCCTGGCGGGGCTTTCATCCTGAACACGTAATGTCTTTTAATGTCTCCAGAGCCTGAGGATTTTGACTTCTTTGCCATGTTTTACCTCAAAGAGCAAATGTGTAACTGAGTGTATAGAATTTCACCAGATTATAACATGAGAATAATGAAAAATTTAGCACAGTGCGCGGTGCTCGTCGCTCACACGTCTGCTTCTTGCATGGCATCACTTGACCTCCTAATATTATATTTTTGTTTAGCACATATTTCCTTTTCTCCCACAAATTATTTGTTGTAATTAAACAATAACCGGCAAACCCCCTGTTGAAGACTACTGGACAATAGTAATACCTTATATTACACATGAGTGCATAGAATACTCTCTCTTTTACGTTCTATCTGAAATAATGTTGAGAAAACCCAGCTAAGACCTTGAAACAACTGATATTTACATTCCAGTGTTCAAAATTGAATCCAGGTTGAAAAAGTCCAAAGATTTCATCTTTAAATGCAAAATGTTTGGACTGTGCTGATCTCATCTACTATTAATGATGTTGCACTACACTCTTATAAATAAAGGTTTTAATTTGAGCCAGGTTTTACATCCTCATTCTATACTATAAATATTTTTTGGTTCAAGAAAGTACTTCATATTCTCTAGTTTTCAGAATCTCATCATTCTACTATTGTATTAATAAACTACACCCTCCTTTTGTCCTACATGTCATTTTTGACCCATTTTGAAAACAATTAATTGTAATGACACTAAAAACCCAAATAATGTATTGTATTTATTGTTTAAATGTAGTCTTAAAGCTTAAGGGGTGTATAGATACATACTGAATATTAATGGACTAACATAATGTTTAAAGATTTAAAAAAATATATACATATTGTAAACTTGGCAAACATTGGTCTCAATTCATGTTTATGACAATCACTATTGGATAATATCTCAACTATATTACAACAGTTTCTCATTTATTCTGATTGTAGAAAATCAACAGTGTACATATAAAAGATGCAATTTTTGTACATGCTGATCTCACTAGTGGGGAAGCTTTTGGGGTAGCTGGAGAACATTATGGGGCTAGGGGCTAAAGTTGAGATAATTTGAAATATTTTTAGGTCAAACTTGATTCATAGATGTACAAAAAAAGGCATTAAAGATCTAAAACATCCAGAAACTCAGAAGGTAAAAGTCATAACTGGTTCTTCCCATACCAACCCGGTATCAAAATTGACCTGTTAAGACAATGGATGGAACCATTTGTTTTAAATTTCTCTTAAGTACATAAAAAAAAAAAGCCAGTATCAAAAACTATGCAGTATTTTTTCTTTACCTGTAACTTATTCTTTACCTGTCCTGGATCAAAAATGACCTTATGACAATATGAGAGTCAGAAACCAATACACTGATTTGACCTAATATGTAGCAGGACATTTCAAGAGAACCATTTATCCACCTCTAGAGCCACCCAAATAGGTTCTTGTTAAGAATATGGATCTTCAAAGGTGCTGTAAAGAACCATTGAATAACATTTTTATTGTATTTTTTATTTTGTGATTTTTAAAGCAAAAAGCCATGTGTCACCTTCCAGTATTTCTGGTCACATGAATGTAGCTTACCTCACATGACATCATCTTCACTGACTAAAACACTGGGGTCTAATTATTACACTAAACAGCATCAGAAGAGTTAATGTTGACACAGAGCTATGCGTCAGTGTGACTTTCCAGCTGTCACAGTGCGTGAACGCTCAGAATTGTTGTCATTTGATTGGCTTTATCACTTTGAGGTGTAAGATGTTCCTAATGCATGCTGTTAAACCTGTAGACCTGGTTTTGTCTGTTGGTGCATGATTGTCTGTCTCAGCTTGTTAAAAATCACAGAGCTCAAAAGACCAGCACACAAGAAGGACCTACTAAGAGACACTCATGTTGTACTTGCTGGGGGTAAGTGTATCTCTTAATAGTTTTCATCATGGTAAACAGATGTAAAAAGTCAAACTAATATTCCATGATCATATTTGTTGTAATAGCTGTTGAATAAATAATTGAGCACAATGACACCATATTGGTCATACATTCAAGGCAAACTTAACTACTGTATATACTGTATAATGAAGGTAAACTTTAACCAAAAGGTCAACTGTGTTCTTAGGACCAGGGTATTTATCATGTCAGATCGGGAGAGTTTATCACATTGGGAAGAGTTGTTACATGTGTATTGTTATGCAATTTATTCATTACGATATCTGATGGCCAACATAATGGTTATCTTGTTATCTTTACCAATTATTGGAAACTATTTTGAATAGCTTCTACATAATTTACATATCTGTTAATTATTTTTATTTGGATACACTGTGAACTAATTTTTCTGGATTTTAATGCCTATTAATATGTTCTAACCCACAGATTGTTTTGGGGCTTATTGGCATTATCATGTGCATGTCAAATGGTCTGAGTCAGGTGAGAGGAAATTGTTCAATATGACTTCATAGCTTTGTAAAAAGTCAGCAAACAATTATGCATGATCATATTTGCTCTTATATTTATTGTTGGAATAAAGTCGACTTCTCAGAGCAAATATCAGAATTGAATATTGAATCTGACAAATTCAGGTGGAGAGGAAGTTAAATCTTCATAAAAAGTTTGCGCTGCATATCTCCTGTTCAGGAAGTGTTTTGCTCAAATCACCAAACCAGTTAAACCTCCTTTAACTTACAACCAGAGACTGTTGTATTAAAGTGACATAAAAATTCAAGTAAAAGAAAAATGGAAGCCTGAACTTGTAGTAAATTGTCTAAGTTGTATAAACTTATTAGTAGTCTACTTTGTTTGAACATTCATCAAAGATATAAATAACACATATTTTTAGGTAGGTAAACAGTGTCGATCATTTTGCCCAAAGGCTTCCACCTTAATTACTAATTAAAGCCTTTCAATTGCAGAAACGCGTCAGAGGTGGAAATGCCGTCCCAGATAAAAACCCTCTCTACAAAAATAAGGTAAACATATAGTTGGTGTGTACATAGCCTATATAAAGCGGGGTCCAATTTTTTCTCAATACAAATGATATTATCAGGGATATAATAATTCTTCTTTATTTTACGTCATTAGTTTCTTTATTATGTCAAAATTCTACTATCCCACATTACATAGGTGTCTTTAGCTACTATGAACTAATATTAATATACATGCAACACAATGTACTTATTGTAACACTACATGTTGTTCTGGAAAATTCTCAAAAGATTCCTATTTGCTGCTATTGAGGTTGAGGTATGTGTAGGTTTAGGTTTAGGGTTAAGGTGATGGTTTGAGGTTAAGTTTAGGATCAGGGGTAAGGTTAACATTGTAACTTCAGATGTACATAATTTGATGCCTGTACTTTAAATGTAAGTACAATGCAATAACAAATGTGTACATAATAAGTATATTGTATAAAAAGCTTAAGTACAAAGTAGTTAAAGACACCTAATGTAAATTAGTTCCCAAATTTCTAAGAATTTCTGTGAATTTCCAAATTTGAATTCGATTTTAGACACCAGACTTTGAACTCCACTGTACTGTATATATATATATATATTGTGTAGGCCTAAATATACACATCTCTTATACTCATTCTCCCAGGCTACCTGAAAATGTATATTATAATAGATCTATTTGTTTTCACAGTGGAATATGAATGAGCAGGAGCTTCACATCATTACAAAACTCCTTTCTGTTGGGCTTGTGGATGCAGATCCAAACTATTTGCATCACATCAAAGAATTTAGAGATCTGAGAGGAGGTTCAAGCTGAGTGTCATTCTGAAGATAGCATTCAGACTCTCTTTCACACCTTTAACTCTGATTTAAATTTGAGAGAGGAAACTTGAGATGAATTTACTTTGCTTTGGTTGTTGGTGCTCCAACTAACAAAGATTTTAACCTTTGTCCTCCCAAATGACTTTAATGATCATGAAATGCTTGGACTCCTGTTACTAATCTCAAATGATGTTCAAAACATCTGGATCATCTATTCTGCAAGACTCCACTGAAATGGGCCAAGAGGAAAAAAGAAAAGTGTCTGATGAAGTTTATGTACCCATCAATTCCCATGAAATAGAAGGGTACAAAATCACAGCACTATGAATTATCCTTACGTTATCTAATATTTGCACCAGCAATCATTAAGAATATGTAATTTAAATATTTAATTCTGTGTGTGAAACAGAACAGATTTTTGCCATTTTTATTTAACAAAAATTGCCTTTAGATAAAAATTGCAAGGCCCAGTTAAAATTAGATTGACAGATCTAATTAAAGCAATTCATTTACGCATAGAAAGATATGTTGATGTTATTATATAATAAATAGTTATAATAATAATTTGTGAATAGTGTAACAAAGTCTTAAAGCTTTGTATATGCATGCTAATGTTCTGCAAGTTGCAGTAACACCTTAGTTGTTCTTGCTTAAATAATTTTAATGCATTTATTTTATTATTATTATTAAATTAATGGTACCATAAATGATAGAGAACACAGTGTTGCTATTTATTTTTAGTGATAAGTTCCCAAAAATGTGTATGACATTCATCACTTTTCAATATGGAACTGATCCAGTGGTAGGAGTGGCAGTGGCGTAGTGGCTAAAGCACATAAGTGTTAAGCAGAAGGTTGCTGGTTTGATCCCCACAGCCACCATCATTGTGTCTTTGAGTAAGGCACTTAACTCCAGGTTGCTCCAGGGGGATTGTCCCTGTAATAAAGGCTCTGTAAGTCGCTTTGGTTAAAAGCGTCTGCCAAATGCATAAATGTAATTGATCCTCTGAGATTTATAGGTGCAGTATAACAAAATAGAGCTAATACAAGAAACGTGGTCATGTTTTAGTCCGAGGAACATTTCATTGTAAAACATCATGCACTTTTAATCTTTGGATGGTCTTTCCCTGTTGGAGTAAAGGAGACAACATGAGCTTTTATACAAACAGTATAATGAAATGTTTATAATGTATCACAAAAAACATCACCCCAAACTTTTTTGTTCAAAGTTTGTCCCAGTAAGTACAGCAGCGACACCACAAGCATGTTTTGAAAGAAGAAGAAAGTCAAGCCTGAGTGGCTAAACAGCCCCAGTAAGGGGTCAACCCAGATTCCCACAGTCAGATACACCCAAATGACCATAATGAAAAGAAGACAGGTAAAGACATGAATTCAGTGTCTAGAGTCGTACCAAGTAAATACAGGTATTTAAAACTCTATAATAAAGGTCAACCATAATAAATGAATTACATTTGATTTAATTCTAAGTTAATTTATCAGAAGAAATACACTTACCACCCCAGGTAAGAAATTCCAACAATTCCCAAAGCAGCTAAACCATTTTTGGTTTTAGGGTAGATATGTGGTTCCAATAAGATCTCCCCAAGCAAGATGGGGAGAACAAGAGTGTGCTACAAATTAAACATCCAAAATGAGTTTCATCAGTAATTTGAAGGTCAATGTATTTATCAAAAGATCAATTTATTTGTAAAGTTTGGTGGTATATTAACTTGATATATATTTTTCAAATATATGCAGTTTATTATTATTATTATTATTATGAATGATATCAAACCAACCATAGCATGATTCATCCATGGAGGGAAGAGGCTGTCAATTGAAGCTGGATAGACCAGTTTTCGATCATAGGCAAAAATCAACCAAAAAAGAAGCACTACAAACAACACAGAGCAAGGGGGAAACAGATATAGTTAAAAACAACTAATTAAAAATGTGCATATCTATAACCATAGCACTGTATAAATAACTGATCATTACTTCAAGCTTGGGGTAGTTCACCCAAAAATTTAAAATCTCTTATCATTTACTCACCCTCATGCCATCCCGGATAAGTATGACTTTCTTTCTTCTGTAGAATGCAAACAAAGATTTTTAGAAGAATATTTCAGCTCTGGAGGTCCATACAATGCAAGTGAATCTGTACCAACATTTTGAAGCTCAAAAAAGCACATAAAGGCAGCATAAAGTGGTTAAACCCATACCTTCAGAAGCATATCAATATTAACCAAAATTATCAATATTAATATAATATCAGAAGCAAGTCAACATTTAAGTCCTTTTTTGCAATAAATTCTCCTCCCTGCCCAGTAGGTAGCGATATGCATGAAGAAAATCGCCAAAACAAAAAAACTAAAAAAAAAGAAGAATGTGAAAGTTGAGATTTGTTCACCCACACCTTATCATATCGCTTCTGAAGACACGAATTTAACCACTGGAGTCTTGCTGACTTTATTTGCTTTTGGACCTTCAAAGTTCTGGTCACCATTCACTTGAATAGTATGGACCTACAGAGCTGAGATACAGAGCTAAAAATCTTTGTTTGTGTTCAGCAGAAGAGACAAAGTCATAAACATCTAGAATGGCATGAGGGTGAGTAAATGATGAGAGCACTTTCATTTTTGGTTTCATTATTGATCCTTCAAAGAGCAAAACTCAGTAATCTCAACAATAGAGGGCAGCATGCAAAATAATACATTCATAAATATTAGGTAAAGCTTTATTTATATTGCACCTTTTTAAACCGTGTTTACAAAGTGTTTTACAGATGTTCATATATATATATACAGAGAGAGAGAGAGAGAGAGAGAGAGAGAGAGAGAGATTTAACAACATTTTAAAATAAATAAAGAGATTTTCACTTTAATGTAATAATATGGGGGGGATCTCTAAGGCATGAACCAATCTGTGGATAAAATCTTTCTGATGCATGGTTCATGAAATATAACCATATTTGACTTGTTCAATGATGTGTAAAGCACATAAAATACAAGACATTAACTGGTGAATACATGTCCTACTTGTTCTTTGGCACATATTTGTCTATTGCCAATTAATAGCATGTTAAAAGGTTTCATAAAGCCTAAGAATGTACACCACACATTCAGAATGAGATTTTTATGCCACATTTTCCTTACCATCCCCACTGGAAACACAAAGACAGAAAAGAGCATGTCTTTGCAAAGGCAGAGAAGAGATATTTTTCGGCTTTTACCCACAGGCTGAAAGTCATTTACAGATGCCAGTCCAAAAAACACCATCTGTAAGACCTGAGAAATAAATGTTTAGAAAATATACAAGTTACTTTCAGAACAAGAAAGCTGCCTTTCAAAGAATTAGAGATTAGCCATTTTAAAATATTTAATCTTACCAGGTTTAAAAAAGTGAGGTATTTCCAGGGTCCCCCAAAGACAAATATTCCATCTGGTATATCTGAATCTCCTTTTGCATAAATAGACTGAATAATAAAGGCACACCAGCTGAAAGCAGCTAAGTGGCAAACTTTCTTTAAAATGGAAGTCATGTCTGCAGTCCAATCCAGTTCTGTTGGTAAATAAAACTTTCATTACCATGCAGTGAGTTCTGAAGTGTAGAACTGATCTCGGCCTCACTACAAACCAGAGGAACAAATTCTGATTTATGAGGGAAAAAAGCTTACATTGAGAGCCTAAATTGACATGCTAATTTGCCATGGTCTTTTAAAAGTGCAAATCGTGACAAAGGGCCCATTGTTTTTCTGTTATTTTTCCACCAAATGTCCAATTTTGTTACATGACCTTAAATATTGTGCCCTAAAAATACAATTTTTTTTGTAATTTTGTTTTGCAAAGTGGCATTTAAGCTTAACTGCATGGTTCACATATTTTGCAGCATGACTCAAACTGACAGAGTAGCTAATTTAAGATTGATGATGTCACAAAGTAAGCTTGATCCAAAGCAAGCAACTAAACACAATGCAACAGTCTCTCTGAAAGCAGGCGTTACCATGTTTTTCCCATGTTGTTATCTGGCTGCTCTATTCACTGTGATATATGCTGACTTAATCTTTGTTCCCATATATAATATTCATAATGGTACCAGAGGAGAAGAATTAGTTAAAAAACAGACAGACACAGTCTAATCAGATATTTCGCTTTTTCTTGATAACAAATCCCTTCCATACATATCTGGTTCAAAACTTAATAAGTAGAGATTACATAGATATTAGGGGAACATGCCCTATGTTCTACTTTTATTTTATTTTCATGTCAGTGTAAAACACCTCACTCTGTTTTGAACATAATTCAATCTTACAGCCTTTGGAAGGGATAGCAACATAAACAGATTTTTAAGACATTATTGGTTCTCGTCAAATGCAGTTCACAAAGTCCAGCCAGTGAACCCTTGTCAAAAAACAACTCTTTACAAACATACTTCACAGTTTAAATAAATCAATATCAGTATCTCATCCTCAACTCCCAAAATTGCACATTTTATTTTAAATGCACAATAACCGAATTGTGTCAGACTGGCGTCACATGTTTTCACATTAATGTACCAAATATCGTTGAATATGAAAAGTTTTAAACTGTGACCTCGTTTTTTCTATAATAATTTTTTGTCTTACGGTTTGAATCATTTAAGATACACAGACATAATAACATAATTGTTTGTTGTGTCATCTGAAAATAATTGGAGATCAGATCACAATTTCTGGATACAGAAATCCAGATAATTTCAAAGTCTTCAGCTATGTGTTTCACTATACAATAGGAAATACCAGCCCTGTCTGAACCTTTTTCAAGCAGGAAGTGGTTGTGGTCTGGTCCTCTGTCACACAGTCCATCTGCATAGCTGCTCTTGAATTCAGGGCTAGTGCTAAGGCTAAGAGTTAATTTCAATCTTGTCAAGTTGAATTGCATTGGTTTCCACTCCGTCAAGGTAGGAGGCGCTATTTGTTCGAGTCACGTGTTGTGAGATACTCTGACCATAGTGTGCAGGTTCACAGTAATGAGGTACAGCTGGAGTAAAATATGTCAACGGAGCCGCTCTTCCAAAGGTTTAGTCCCAATTTATGTGGCCTGTGAAAACACCAATATATACATTGTTCTTTAAAATGACAGGAATTTGAAATTGCAGCACACTTTTTGTTTAGTAAACTATCATGTATCATACTTTAAAATGTAACAATTATTTGGGGGAAAACAATCTATCAAATCAATAAAAAAAATTATAAAATTGAAAAGTATTCAAATGTACATTGACTAATACGCATACACTACGCAGGCAATTATAAATATAATTATAAATGTATAAGCTTTTTTTTTATTTAAATCTCTGCTAGGCCTGTAAGTACATGTTTAAGTTCATATCACAGATTCTACCTCAAAACGACTGTAGACCTTTCTCTCTTTACGCAGTACATCCATCTTTTGTAGTAACTTCGCCCGGTCTTCTGCTGTAGCCTTGGATGACCAGGGCCTTCCTGCAGAGTTAACCTCACCCTCTTTGGTTTCAAAAGTCTGTTTGGACTGGGATGCTCTGCTTTGGTTCTTTGCTGAAATTTGTTCTAAAAGAACTTTGGTGTCATCTCTAAGGTTGCTGAATGAGAGAAGATTTGCAGTAGATGACTGATGGGTGGGTAGAATTGATTTTGGTTTCTCTGTAACAGAAGACTGATTTTCTGCATCACTTTGTACAATCAAGTCACGTTTTGATTTTGCAGACACCTCTGCAATGTTTGTCACAGAGTTTTCGGTCTCTGGTGTTGTATTTTTGGTTCTATTAACCTGGATAGGGTCTTGTGCTGTGGAAACCTCAGATTTCTCATGTCCCGTGGGTCTAGCTGAAGTGTCATGCCTCTGAGTTTGCTCATCAATGATTTCATTATTTTGGCACTCATCCTTGTATTTATCAGGTTTTGGGTCATTTTCACAACTGTTAGTGTCTTTTATCACAGGAGGTATAGGTGATTTAGCTTGTGCTTGTGTATGGTTGGGGGAAGAATTTAGTTCCAATTGGCTATCATCACTCTGTGGACAGGGTTGTGCTATATCAGAATTAAAATTCGAACTGCTCTCTAAGGAAGCACAAGGTGCCAAAGAATCAGATTGGGAATGTTCAGCCGAGGAACCTAAGTCTGTGATGACTGTATTTAATGATACGCTGCTGTCTGTTTGAGTAATTTTAGCAGCTGGGATAGGTCCTTGTTTGCTCAAGACTTGACAAACTCTATTGTCTTTTTGCTCATTCATTTTAGGTGACCTGTGTTCTTGTGACAGGCTTGTTTCTGATGAGGTGGTGTCAATGGGCAAGGTTATTTCAAGACATGATGCACTGTCATCTGCTGGACCATGTTCAGCGGATTTGACTTCAGCATTTTGTATGGTGCAAGCTACTGGGGTCAAGAGAATTTTCCCTGAGTTAGTTTCAAGTATAGATGTGCTCACTGAGCCTGTCAGGATCAATTTGTGACCTGTTCCATTGGCGTTCTGGGAAGGGTCTATGTCTGTTGCACTGGGGTGTTGGGAAGAGTCTGTGTCAGTTGCATGGGGATGCTGGGAGGAGTCTGTGTCTTTTGCAATGCATTGTTGGGAAGCATCTGTTGCAGTGGGGTGTTGGGAAGAGTCAGTCCCTGTTGCAGCGGGGTGTTGGAAGGAGTCTGTGCCTATTGCAGTGTGGTGTTGGGAAGAGTCTGTGTCTGTTACAGTGGCCTGCTGGGAAAAGTCTGTGTCTGTTGCAGTGGGGTGTTGGGAAGAGTCTGTGTTGGTTGCAGTGGGTTGTTGGGAAGAGTCTGTGTCTATTGCAGTTGGGTGTTGGGAAGAGTCTAAGTCTATTGCAGTGTGGTGTTGGGAAGATTCTGTGTCTTTTGAGGTGGGGTGATGTAAAGAGACTGTGTTTGTTGCATTGGGCTGCTGGGAAGAGTCAGTGTCTGTTGCAGTTGGATGATCTGTATAGTTGGTGTCTGCTAAAATGGGGTTTTGGGAATGTACACTTTCTGTTTCAGTGGGCTGTTGGGGAGCATCTGTGTCTGTTGCATTTGTCTGCTGGGAAGAGTCTGAGTCTGTTGCAATGGGTTGCTGGGAAGAGTCTGTGTCTGTTGCAGTGGCCTGCTGGGAAGAGTCTGTCTCTGTTGCAGTGGCCTGCTGGGAAGAGTCTGTGTTTGTTGAACTGGGATGCTGAGAAGAGTCTGTGTCTATTGCAGCAGGGTGTTGTGAATAGTCTCTGTCTGTTGCATTAGGGTACTGGGAAGAGTCTGTGTCAGTTACAGTATGTTGCTGGGAAGAGTCGGTCTCTATTGCAGTGTATTGTTGGAAAGAGTCTGTGTTTGATGCAGTGGGGTGATCAAAAGAGATGGTATCTGTTACAGTGGGGTGTTGGGAAGTGTCTGTGTCTGTTGCAGTGGGCTGTTGGAAAGAGTCTGCCCCCATTGTAGGGGAATCTTTGGAGGAGTCTGGACCAGTTGCAGTGGGGGCTTGGGGAAGTTCATTTCCTGTTGTAGTTGATGAGGGGTCTGTCCCAATTGCAGTAGAGTGTTTGCTTTCTGCTGCATTTGGCTGTTGGGAAGAGTCTGCCCCCATTGCAGTTCTTGGTTTGAAAGAGTCTGCACTTATTGCTGTGGGTTTTTGGGAATGTCCACTTTGTGTTGCAGTGGAGTATTGGGAAGAGTCTGACCCAGTTGCAGTGAATTGTTGGAAAGATTCACTTTCTGCTGCAGTAGGCTGCTGGGAAGATACTTCATCTGTTGTAGGGCAGTGTTGGGAAAAGTCTGCCCCCACTGCAAGTGTTTTTTGGGAATGTACACTTTTTGTTGCAATGGGGTCAGCAGACAAATCACATACATGCTTTTGTATACAGACATTTAAAATGGGGGTTGATGAGCCAGATTCTTCTGCAATTTTTTTCTTCAATCGAATTTTTTCAGCATCTGTGGCTCTATGCGAGAGTTCTTCACTAGATTCCCCACATTCAGGGTTATCAAGAGTTTCTTGTTTAACTGGTGCTCTGAGAGTGGCATTTGATGACTTAACTAAGGTTGCTGGGGTCATGAAAACATGCTCTGCCTTTTTAACTGTGTTCCTAGTAAAAGGTTTCTCAGGTGCATCAGACTTTTGGGGGGATTTACCAAGATTGCTTTGAGAAGCTTTGGCTCCTGTAAGTTCAGCTTTACGTTTGGCTGCTAACTCTTTGAAATACCTCAGTCTACAGTCAGGATCATTCATGTCTATGAAAGAAGTTGACCTTTGAAATACTTTTGATGCCAATTCATCGCTTTGGCTATTTCCTTCCAAAACTGCTGATTGTACTTGTTCAGGCAGTTTCTCAACATTATCTACATCAGAAGTTGCACCAACTTTGTTCAGTACTTCCTCAGAGTGTGCAGACTCCATGACTGGGTTATCAACTGTTGCTGGCCTTGCAAAACTGCTCCACTGAAAAGGCTCTCTTGTGCTAGACCTTCTTTTATCCAACCAATGTGACACATGAGCTGAAAGTTTTGAAGTCTCATCTCCATCTTTTTCTCCTAAAGTATCTTTCATCTCTGAAGTATTCAACTCCAAATTTGAATTGAATATTTGTGAGTATCTTAGTCTGGAGCTCTGGACAGTGCGAGTCGGTTTCTTCCTGTGGAACTCTTCAATAATCAGATTGGTCTCTTTAGGTTTACTGTTCTGTGTCTCCTCCACTTTTCCAACCTCAATGTTGCAAGATAACTCTGAAGTTGTTGTAGGCATTGTTTTGATATTTATTTGTGTAATGTCTGCTGGGTGGTTTACTGAACTGTCAAGCAGAGCGGAAGGGTTTTGAATCTGGAGAAGTGTGGGATTTTCCCTAGATGAAGGAATCCTGTTAAACTCCCTGTTACCTGGTCTGATTTTAGCACCTACAGGGCCACAAGGCCCTTCCTGCATAAAATATGGAACGTTATCACAAGAGTCAGATCCTTCAAGTTCAGACAAATCCACTTCTCCAGCATCATCATATGCACTAAGGTAAGAACTGATCCTCCAATCTCGCAGCCCCTGCTTTTGGCTCACATCCTGTGGTTTGTGGTTAACATTGAAGAAATGTTTCTGGTCTTGTAGGTTTGGTTGTGTTGGGGAGGTCTGACAAGCATAAGACTGACCTTTGTTATGTCTCCCGAGATTAGATTTCACAGGCGGTAATAGATTCCTGTCACCGTGTCCTTCCTCCACAGGAGAGTGAGACTGCAAGTATCGTTGAACGTGATCATAATCACCAGGTGGTCCAGCCTCATCTCCCTCATGAGGGTAGCCAGAACCTGAAAACTGATCTACATGGTAGCCTTGGCCTCTAATCCTGCCATACATGTCATAACCAGGCTGTAATCCAGTTCCCTGTTGGTAAAAACCTGGTTCCCTTGCAAAGTGGGTGCCCTGGGTCACTACTTCCTCCTTGTACTGCTTGCCTTTAACTGTGGCATGATTTTGAGGGGGCATGTATTCATAATTAGGTACGTCTGCATTGCCACGCCCTTTGAAGCTAGCTATATTTGTTGGCCCTTTTATTTGTCTTTCATGCTCTATAAATTTATGGTCCCTACGAAATTGTTGATTCACATGCCTCTGAACAGAAGGATTTTCCTCTACTGCAGTGTGAATGGATTCACAACTCCTAAAGGGTAGCATTTTGTGACCAGCATTCACATGGCCATCTGCAGGATATTCAGTCCATTTCATGTCCACAGTTGGATGTTCTCTCTTAAGCATGTGAATCTTATCTGTGTTGTGGTAACTTCCTTGCTCACTGCTGTAGTGTGGAATATTTGCCAAAACATTTTCAACTACTAGTGGCTCTGAGTGGGCAAACAGAATCCGAAACTCTTCATCAAAGGTAGTCACAAGCTGTCCAAGAAACAGATGCGCTAGGCAGCGATGTATCTTCTCAAATGACCACATGAAGCTGCAAAGAAAAATATTATAACAAACATATTTATGCCTGAAGCCAACCTCCAACAATACAACAACACCATAGCAAAACATATTAAAGTGTAAAAAGTACAGATATTTACATTATAATTTTTTTTTATTATAAAAAGACAAAATGCATCTACCTATAGTTGCCACTTAAAACAGCCCTGCAGTCTACCAGTATGAAGCGATCCATCATCTGGCCTTTGAAAGTCTTGCCTGTGCGGCAGAAATAGGTACTGCCAGACACAGTTCTTACTCGCATGAACTGCAAATAAAAATATGTTAATGAATTTGTAATCATTTGAAAAAATTACTCTCAAAGTGAGCCATCTAAAGGTAAACACTAAAAAGTCCCTCTTTCCCTAACATGTATTGTTTATACTAAAATACTCAAAATAGAGCAAAAAGTACCAATAAGATATTGATGGCAAAATCCAAAAATGCTGATACTGTTGCATTGCTTGATATAATTCACATATTAATTGAGTCAAATCAACAGGCCAAACATTCTAAAGCAAAATACTTTTCAGAAGTCCTCAATTTGTTTTGTGTTTAATGTCATAACTTTTGAAAAGCACCTACTTTTATCTCATCCAGATTCACCCTACAGTTGTTCACCATTGCAACAAAATGGTGAGCATTCAGTTCATCAAGAAGAATATAAACAGCTACACCACGCATCGCAGCGCCAAGGATGTCGGCAAAGATATCAACATCTGTAAACACATCCATCACCACGGCAACAACCTAGAACAGGAAATAAAGGGTATTTATGAATTGTGCAATATGCAAAGCAGTCTATTTTTATTATTAACATTATTATTATTATTATTGGCTTTGGTACTGTTTTCACATGTAAGTGGTACATTTTCAAAAGTCTTGTTACTAATCACCTATTACAATCATCAAGAGGAGTTTTTAGCTAATGATCACCATTCTTTTTCAGATGCAATAGTGTTTTTACCTTTTGATCTCTACTTTCCTGTTCCACCCACATGATTTCAGGGCTTAAAACAAGCCCTTTTTAAAAAAAAAATTGTTTTACCAACAATACTTTTAAAACTTAATTATCAAAGATTCAAATATATACATATATTGGAAGTTGCATTTAAAATTCAATTGGCTCAAAAATGTTCTACGTGGAGCACGAAAGTCTGTACGGGATAAAAACAAGCCCTTTTTTTTTTTTTTACCAACAATACTTTTAAAACTTAATAATCAAAGACACCATTGTATATACATATATTGGAAGTTGTATTCAAAATTCAATTGGCTCAAAAAGGATCTGTGAAAAGAAACCCATCGTGAGCCCTGTCAGATAGGTCAGAAGTGGGCATCAGAGAGAAGCAGAGGTCAGGGAACTGTTGTGTCTACTGTAATGCAGTGTGGGCCATTATTTGTTGATCATGTGGTAAACAGAAGCTTTATGGTACCAGAGGCAACTGTCAATTCAATATTGCATAAGAACATTTTGGCATTAAAACAAGTCTGCAGGATATGCAATATTCTTTTACAATCAAGAAGCATACAGCAAATTACATTACTGTATAGGATAGTGCAAGTAATTATTGTATCGTTTCATTGATCACTCTTTTTGATGACGGACTGGATAGATATTACAGGCATTATAGATTTTATGTTGATTTGCCATTAAAATAGACATTTTTCATTCAAAACATGTACTGTATCTTGTACTGATAGTAACTGAATTAACTGGTAGTTAAATTGATTGAAATCAAAAGAAGGTGAATTTAAATTGATCTCATTACATATGCTAAACTTCTTGTGACCATTGTTTCAAAGCAATGCTCTCAAACATTCAAAGAGAAAATTCCAAACCATTCATGACAAGTTTTGAATGAAAGACTTGGTTACCAATTGTTACCATTTGGGATTTTGCTCTAAGCTCTAAGGGACTAAAGACACTACTGCACGTCTTTGAAACATAAAAAAAAATAAAACACTTTTCAGCACACAAAACCCACATGTTGTGCACGCTTGATCAATCTGCGGACTTGCTCCTTGATACTGGGCATCTCAGGCTCAGGTGGGTTGACCAGTGTAGTGACCTCTGTGGGTCCAACAAATCTGTAATGCTCTGGCCAGCCTAATTCAAGGCTTGGAGCATCGTGGTCTGAATGAACAGGCCAGTAGGTGTCGGACGAGCCATCTGCATCTTCGGCCATGTATCTCTTTTCTGGTTGGGCTGTCTGTTGATGCGGAGCCTTCACCATACATTTGATATACTCAATCTCTGAATGGGATAAGAAATCAACCACATCTGCTTCCTGGAGGAATCCATAGTATCCCTCTAAGTCAGCATCAACCAGGGCATCAATAGCCATTCGGTATTCCTCACGATAGTGAAGGGGTAGATAGTTGGGGTCCAGGGGGTTGTCCCCCGCTGAGGAGCACTGGGACCGATGGGCCATATTTACACCTGTACAGATGAAATCAGAGCTAAGCCACTGAGTGTGTCTCATTTATCAGAAGAAAGAAGCAATGCACATCAATTCCACATGAGGGCAGCCCCCTGTTTCTTCAGCACAATCCATTGGAGAACAAAAATATGTACATAGAATATAAAGTAATAAATATTGTAGGTAAATTATAGGAAATATACTTCACAATAATGGTAATGCTTTAGGTATCTTGAACAAACAATGAGCTATTCTTAACAGCATTTATAATCTTGGTTATTGTTCATTTATAAATATAGCTACTATTGTTCATTGGTAGTTCATAATGCATTAACTAATAATGTTGTCAAAACAAAAATTTATTAAACAGTAGGTAGAAACAGGGCCATAGCAAGGTATTCTGGGCCCCCTGACTATATATTGCTCTGGGCCCCTTTCCTATTAAAAAAATACAGTTTAGAATTTGTTTTGGGGCTCCCCTGGAACTGTGGGCCCCAAGAATCGTGTCCACTTTTCACCCCACTAGCTACGGCCATTGGTAGAAATGAACATTAAACAAGATTAATTTAAAAAAATTTAAGTATTGTCCATTGCTAGTTCATGTTAACTATTGCTGTAAAGAATAGTAACATATTACACATATAGCTTATTGTAAAATGTTACCAGAACTTAGGCCTATTTAGGCACAAATTTCCTAATATAGGATCACCCACATTGTAGGCCTATATAGACTATTATTAATTTATACACATTACATTTGATTTAGTTACAAGAATCATATATATATATATATATATATATATATATATATATATATATATATATATATATATAAACTGAGGACTTTTGTTTCTTTTTTAAAGACAATAAGCAATAAGCTAATGTTAATATGTCAGGGTGAAATGAAACCAAAAATAAAACCATGTAGATCAAGAACTATACTGTATGATGTCTATTTCTATTTAAGACGTAAAATGCAAGCATTTGTGGCATAATGTTGATCACCACAAAAAAATTATCTTGGCTCGTTCTTAAAAATCTATGTTGCAGTTATGCAATTACAATGGAAGTGAATGGGGCAATCTGTAAACGTCAAAATACTCACTTTTTCAAAAGTATAACCACAAGACATGTGGTAATGCACATTATACTACAAATGCTCGTATTGCACCCAGAACATTCTTATAAGATATCAATATGTATCTCTCGAATGTGACGTCGTTTTCTTTCTTTTTTCTTTTCATAGTTTTTATAAATAAATAAATGACGTTCAATAGTTTCAGATGTTTAAACATTCTGTGAACCTCCCGTGTTGTTTGAACATATTATTATCAGTCAATACAACTGAATCTGAATCGATCGAGTTCATCACATTAACATCTGCTTCAACCTCTGGGTGTGTCTCGAAAAACAGAGAGCCCACCATTTAACTAAGCGTGCCAACTCCTCTTGTAATTATATATAAATCAATATTTCCAACTTTGTCACAATCTAAACACGTTTTTTAGCCCGAAGAGGATCGACGTGACTCCGTTAGTTTGTGTCGTAGTGAATTCTGAAGCTCCAACAATTTCGCAAACTGACTGCCAGACAAACAGAAACATAAAAAGTTCTGATTATAAAATATGATCACGCGATAGTTTCCACACATGTTAAATGAAAACTTACCACTTTAAAGTGAAGTTCCCCCCTTGTTTAACTGTATGAAGTACTTTCATAGATGCATGACCGTCATGACGAGCGACAGAGGTTTTAACTTTCACTCGATTGGAGAAGGATACGCACATCTCTGCCAACACACGCACGCGCACGCACGCGCGAACGCGCGCACTCCAGGAAAACCTGTTTGTTGTCACGCGTAAGTGAAGAGAAGTATCTATTGTTCCGCTTATAATAAGGGGTTTCTACCAAAAGGAAAATCATCTTAACGAGTCTATCATGTATTTCGAAGTTGTTCGTGATACGTAGACTACATGATATGATATTGATCTCTAATTGGGTATTATTAGGTTATAGCTTAGGTAAAGTTAATATTTCTCAGTCTTGGTCAAATTTTAACTATGTGGACATGGTCTTGACTGCAATAACTTGACCTGGAACTCACTTAACACACACAGATCAGAGAATCCAATAATTCAGAGGTCACTCCCACGAAACTAGCCAATATAAAACATCACACTGAATGTTTAAAATATGCTATCAGTATTTAGACCTTTCATTAATACATATATTAATACACATAGATTGCTCTAATTCTATTAGATTGTTTTGATACTACAGGCAATGCATTTTCTGGCATTGCACTGTTCATTCAACAGCAAACAACGCAACATACATGTTTCAAACTAAACAATAATATAACATATTAGATATGTTAGAGTTTTGTCACATTATAAACACACTTGACTAATCATAATGCTTATAATATTTTATGAATTCATAACTAAACGATGTGATCACTGAAGATCCCGTCTTAAGGTTCTTTTTGATCATAGAGTATACTGAGTATACTGTCAAGATTATAAATATTGCTGTAAATCATTGTGCATCAAATACATGCACTACTATAAACAGTAACGCCATTTACTGTATACTAGTTTACTGTAAAAGTATAGTGTAAACCCTCCAGTTTGAAGGTTGACTGATAGTTGATTTTGCCTATAATGATAACTAAGGTAATGGAAAAGCCAGAAAAACGATTAATGTAAAATAATAAATACTATACGATAAAGGGATACCTCTACTACAGATAACTGGTTTTACTGGTTGTAATATATTTTTCTTAGACAGTTCAGCTGATTTGAGGGAATCTCTTCTTCTCATGTCCACATTTTTAACGGGGCCCATGCCCACCTCTGTGATGCACACATTTACATTGATATACTTAATACTATATAGCCAGGGGTCCTGGTTAGCTCAGCAAGTATTGACTCTGACTACCACCCCTGGAGTCGTGAGTTCGAATCCCAGGGTGTGCTGAGTGACTCCAGCCAGGTCTCTTAAGCAACCAAATTGGCGTTGTTGCTAGGAAGGGCAGAGTCACATGGGGTAACCTCTTCGTGGTCACAATAAGGGGTTCTTGCTCTCAATAGGGTGCATGGTAAGTTGTGTGTGGATCGTGGAGAGTAGCATGATCCTCCACATGCAGAGTCTCCGCGGTGTCGTACACAACGAGCCACGTGATAAGATGCACGGATTGACGTCTCAGAAGCGGAGGCAACTGAGACTTGTCCTCTGCCACCAGGAGTAACTGCGTTACCACGAAGACCTACTAAGTAGTGGGAATTGGGCATTACAAATTGGGAGAAAAAGGGACAAAATAAAAAATAAATAAAAATAATTAAATTCTGCATATAGCCAATGACATGCAGCTCTTATGAACATATACATAAAATATATCAATGCACCTTTTCCTTTATTGTAAGTGAAAAGATTTCATGAGCCAAAACAACCCTTATGTAATAGGCCGTCAGTCAGACAATCTGCAAAGTTGCTTTTAACAATGCTCATTCATCCATGTTTTCTATCGGCAATTATGTTGATCTAATTGAATAATCTAGAGATGAGGAATACACAAACAAGACTTATTTATCGGCATATCATTCTTGTTTGGCAGCATTACGTGAAATACTCTGCAGAAAAAAAACAAAGAACAATCCTTCTTTTAGCACACATTGTAAGTGGAGTCTTCATAAAGTTATGCTTTTTACATTATGCTTGTGAGGTCAAAGTTTGATTGATTTTTGTTTTGTTTTTTGCCAATATAAGCAGATTACTAGATCTGTGTTCTCAATCCGGGTGGCAGAGGACAAGTCTCAGTTGCCTCCGTTTCTGAGACAGTCAATCCTTGCATTTTATCATGTGGCTCACTGTGCATGACACCGTGAAGACTCGCAGCATGTGGAGGCTCATGCTACTCTCTGCGATCCATGTACAAATTACCACTTGCCCCGTTGAGAGTGAGAACCACTTAATCGCGACCACGAGGAGGTTACCCCATATGACTCTACCCTCCCTAGCAACCGGGCCAATTTGGTTGCTTAGGAGACCTGGCTGGAGTCACTCAGCACGCCCTGGATTTGAACTCTTGACTCCAGGTGTAGTAGTCAGCGTCAATACTCGCTGAGCTACCCAGGCCCCCAATTTATAAAGCTATTTTTAATATCAGCTCCTTTTTTTGCCTCTATGTTGGTGTGCAGTTGACAAACTTTAGGAAAAAAGATCTACTGTGTTCTTAGAAGACTTATTTTACTGAAGTCAATAGATATGTAGACACTTTTTTTATACATGAAAATGTACAGATGTTATTGAAACTCATTATAAGACTGTTATTGTTGTCTTTTGATAAAACTAATGTCAGCAGCTCACAAACTGTAGGGAAATTATAGATTTGATTTGTTCTTATAATGCATAAAACCTCTACTGAAGTCTCTTTGTAGGTCTGTAGACATACACATTTTATAGGATTACAATTTTCTTTTGATCGTTGATTCAGTGACTAACCCATTTCACACAAGACACTCATTTGTCACCACCTTCTGGCATCACTAGAAATGGTCACTGAATCATTAAATTAAGCTGAATGAATTTTGGTGAACATAGTCAAAACACTCAAACCACTTGGATACATTTAAATCCCACAATGCACAAGCACAGAGTAAAAAATTGTGCACATGCACATTTGTCATTATTGTAATGGGCTCATTCTTTTATTATCATGTGTGAAACAGAAGCAAGTATTCCACAAGATTCCCTTTATTTTTGCAGCTAATTTAGCAAAATTTTGCAATTATTTTGCAATACTTAAATCTTTAAAATACAACAAATATTAAAAGTAAATAATACGTATATATAAATATAATACTTATATCATACTTATAAATATATACTGTAATATATTAATATTGCTCTGTAAGTTCTGGGTCTGTGCAAGCCACAACTTGACAGCTGTGTTCCCCCCCACTTTTAAAATAACTGCTACGCCCCTGGCTACAGGATATGATGTAATTTCTCAAGTGCATGTCTAAACAATCTTTCATTGTTTCAACAGACACTGCCCGAAGCGTATCATGCAAGCAGCGTTAAGGGTGAAGGGGTGCTTGTCCTCATACTTCTGAACATTCCAAGTACAAAAGTCACATGTTTTCACAGCTATCACTTCACTTCTATTTCCTCATGATGTGCTTCTTACTAAAGTGTTTGCCATGTTTTGCATAATACACACATTAAAATGAAATTTCTTATCAGAAGCAGTCATTCTGCTTACTTAAAATATAGAACTGATATTTTGGGGGGAAAGACATACTGTAGGTTTATTAAAAATAAAATACTGTGACGTCACTGCTCAAGCAAGTTAGGGTTAGGTTAGTGAATGTTACTCAGTAAATGTATTCAATGATTTGAAAGTATGTTTCTGTGTGTAGTGATAATGTGAAGGCACTTGGCCTTGTCACACAACACTGATAATATTAAAGCAATATTCTACATTGTGCCTGCAAATCATTCTGGGTCTCCAAGTACAAATGAAAACTATTTCACAAGTTTTATTGCATTCAAATAATATGAAAATAATATCTTGGACAGCAGCCAGATCCATGCAAATTAAATCTCTCCATCAGTTTGTCAGAATCCTGTTGAATGTTATTTGCATGCATAGAAAATAGGCAGGAATGTATTGGCAGCCCTAATGCTAATGCAAAAGCTGATGTATCTGAGCAGTCAAGGTCTAGGTCATCAAATGTATTTTATTTTTCTCCTTTGTCCTTCAGCTTTGTCTGCTGATTACTTTTTTCATTTTGTCACCACAATCCTCTAATTCTCCACTATCTGAAAACCAACCACCAATCACAGGAAACATGTGTTTACCTCTGATGGAGACAAAACTTCTGATGTCTCCAAACTTCTCACCAGTCCTCTAGAACCCAAAACTGGGTCACAAGTCTTTCTGAAAGGGTTGCGGACAGCAACGACAAAACAATGCTAAATCAAAGGCTGGGCATCCAATCAAATGTGAGTTTGAAAATCAAAACAGTGTATTGAAGCTAGTTTAAAACTTCTTGAAGAAGAAGAAGTCATATTCGAAGCTAAAATCAGTCAATATGCGATGCTAACATGGGTTGCTTACTTGACATCCCATCATCTTCGAAGACCATGAACAAAACTATGCAAGGTACTGTAAAATAACGTTAAACCCAGAATACATTAAATCATTTTTAAAATGAGAAAAAACATGGTTTGTGCAGACCATACTATCTTGTACGACATCAACACATGGTGGCTTGAAACAATAAATATTAAAGAAACGTTAAAGGTGCACTCAGTAATTATTGTCTTTGTGTCATCTTTGACTTACATTGACTAAAGAGGTTTGGATGCAGCATAATTTAGAATCAATAGTTTTCAGTTTCAGATGTCATTTTAGAAATGTAGTATTCACAGTCAGCCATGATTACTTTAATCAATGAGTGAACGTGTCAAATAACAGGATGGTTACTGAGATTAAGTGAGTAGTATTTGGCTGGTCATGTGATTCTAACATGGCAGCCCCCATGTGTGGACCCTCTTCATGTAGAATAAAACAACTAAATATATGACTGGTGTCCCCATTTTAATGTGAGTGCTCATGATTTCCTACATGTATTGCAAAATTATAATTAATGTCTTTAGGGGTTAAACAGAAAAGTTTAGGAGAAAAAAATGTCAGTGCACATTTAAACAAACTCCAACAATAAGCTATCCAACACACATCAACATGTCTCTACTGCTATCGCTGTTGGCATTTTCCCACCACATCTCAATTATACAGATTCAGGATTTACAACATCAGGAAATTAGACCCCATATGAATGCACAACGAATCTAAAAACTGGACTAGATATGTAAATGGTTTCAACTATTTGTGGTTAGTTATGCATCAACAACTAAATTTCATGAATGAAACAGGATAACCAAACATTACAGTATTGAGAATGTATTTCACATGGTGACTATAAATGTAAAAGTAAGTATGTTTACATGCACTTTTAAAGTTTGCTTTCGGATTGAAACAGAAATTTGTCTTTATAAAATGTCATGTAAATGCTTTAGGCTGACTGAAATCGTATCAGTCTGATTTTACATAACTCCAGTGGTTAAATCCGTATTTTCAGAAGTGATATGATAGATGTGGGTGAGAAACAGATCAATATTTAAGTCCTTTTTTACTATACATTTTCTCCCTGTCCAGTAGGTGGCGATATGCACAAAGAATGCAAAACAAAAGACGAAGAATGTGAAAGTGAAAGTAGAGATTTATAGTTAAAAAGGACTTAAATATTGATCTGTTTCTCACCCATGTATGCCAACCATTTGGTTAGACCATCTAGTCTGTGTGTATTGACAATTGTAGTATTTTTAGTTCAGCACCTCAAGCAATTAAAACATGTATCTTCAAGTCAAGTGGTTTTTATTGTCGTTTCAACCATATACAGTTAGTAGAGTACACAGTGAAACGAGACAATGTTCCTCCAGGACCATGGTGCTACATAAAACAACATAGGACAAACACAGAACCACATGATACAACACAGACTAAATAACATACCTATAAAAAGTGCACGTGCAAACGTGTGCAAAAAGTACAGGACAGTACAATAAATTACAAAAAAATGAACAGGACAATAGGCACAGTGATAGACAGTGCAGCGCCGACCAGTACACAGTAGTGCAAAAAGATGACAGTTTCTAAAAATGCCAAATGTAAACATAACATACTATGAGATAGTGTTCTATGCACATAGCAGTTATTGAGGTAGCAGCAGGTATAAAGTAGACAATAATTAAAGTGCAACTTCCAGTCTGGTATTGAGGAGTCTGATGGCTTGGGGGAAGAAGCAGTTACACCTTGCATTGTCTGCTATTGAATTAATAGGTAGTTAAAATGACTAATTTGAAAGAAGATCTATCTTTTGTATTTGGTGACTAAACTAATGTTCTCATTAAATGCAACATAAATTATGGCCTTGAGAAAGGAAACATTTACAACCACAATAGTTCACAGGTTCAGAGTAGCTGTGTGACAAGTGGGACCAGTTTTGAAAATGTATCACTATACTTCAGTTTTACTTAGCTATACTTTGTGGACAATGTTTTTCACAAAGGTGAGCTAAATTAGACAAAACTTCTCTTTTGGGCAATCCGCAATTGGAAAATTGCCTCACAAAACCATTCATAAAATACCTGTTTTTACCTCCAAAATGCCAAAACGTTTTCTTTTATGATTTGGGTTAGTCTTTAGACCTTAAAACAGCAGAAGTCTATGGCATGTCCTCATTTAGCCAAGTAAACAAGGGATACTAAAAATGTTTGGTTAGATTTTCAGAAGATAGCAAATCAGAGTGAAGCACAGATTGACAGAGAACGGCATCAACTTCATTCATTTACAGACAACACCTCATAAAATAACGTGATATGGCATTTTCCTTCTCAGGTTATATGCCAATCTTCATACTGCATGTAAACAAATCCAGGTTGCTTGAGCACTGGTCATAGAAATATGACTGGTGTTGTTGACTGAATATGATCAACTTTGAGCTACTTAGTTTAAACATGACCTGTAACATCATAGAAACTCATAGTGAGAGGAAGCTGTTGGCTAATGTCTGGGCACCAACATAGATAACAACAAATTCCTTTTTGGCAAATTGTTCAAAGCTGACTAAATTAATTTAGCCCGTGGCTAGTTTGACATTCACCAAAAAGAAAACATACTTTATTGAACCAGGACATTAGTCAGAGAAAGCACGAACAATGTGACAGTGACTTGACAAGAGAATGTTGCGCACAGAGTTCATTGTTCATTGGTCAGACCTGTTCATTAAGCAGGTATCTAAAAAGGCTCAGTGTACTGTTTACTTTGGGCCAGCGTAACGTGGAACAATGTTGAAGAGAAAGGGTTACAGCTTTACCCAGGGGGGATGGGTGTTGGTTTCAGGTATTGCTCACTTTCGCATTCAAAATATGAAACAAAAAAGAAACAATTCCTCGCATACCTACCTGTGTGTGTTTGAGTGAAATGACATATTTGTTCAGCTGTAGGAGGACCATGTGGAGCTGAACAATAGGATTTCAGAACATGATAAGAGTGAGCCGAAGGGTGAACTCAGGATAGGTCATGTAGTCCTTTATTGTCCATTTTCCAAGAACTAATGACTAAATTGAAGTGTGGAAAATAAAGAATATACATATTAGGGCGGCCAATTGATTAAAACATTTAATCAAATTATTTACATGATGTAGCGCATATTTAATCGCGATTAATTGCATATAATCAATATTTACTGAGAAAAGATAATTTGGTATGTAATTATTAAAATATAAAATAAATATGATAATTCAGATAATTCAAATATATTACATCAGAGGCCTATCTTGTGGCAGAAATTCAAAAAGTGTCTTAAAAGTCAAAGTACTCTTGGCAAACAGTATAACGCTATTTTTAGTTGTTGTTCAATGTAAGATACTCACGCGGCAGACGAATGCTTTTTGAGTGTCTTACTTTGGTTGCATCGCATCTCACCACATTACAACATCTCCAGTCGGGTCTCGAAAAACGGGTCTCGATCCAGCACAAGAGCGTGTTATCTACCTATCTATCTATATATATACATACACCGATGAGCCAAAACCTTACTATCTGCCAAATATGTTGTTGGTTTTCCATGTGCCGCTAAAACAATGCTGGCCCGCTGAGGCATGGACTCGGCAAGACCCTTGAAGATGTCCTGTGGTATCTGGCACCAAGACATTAGCAGCAGATCCTTCAAGTCCTGTAAGTTGCGAGGTGGAGCTGCCTTGGATTGGACTTGTTGGTCCAGCACATTCCACAGATGCTCAAACTTGGGAATTTGGAGGCGAGGGCAAGACCTTGAACTCTTCATCATGTTCCTCAAACCATTCCTGAACAATATGTGTAGTGTGGCAGTGTGCATTATCCTGCTGAAAGAGGCCACTGCCATCAGGGGATGCCATTGCCATGAAGGGGTGTTCCTGGTCTGCAACAATGTTTATGTAGGTGGCACGTGTCAAATTGATGTCCACATGAATGGCCGGACCCAGGGTTTTCCAGCAGAACATTTCCTAGAGCATCACACTCCCTCCACCAGTTTGCCATCTTCTCATAGTGCATCCTGGTGCCATCACTTCCCCAGGTAAACGGCACACACAAACACGGCCGTCCGCGTGATATAAAAGAAAACAGGACTAATCGGATCAGGCAACCTTCATCCATTTACATTTATGCATTTGGCAGACGCTTTTATCCAAAGCGACTTACAGTGCAATTATTACAGGGACAATCCCCCCAGAGCAACCTGGAGTTAAGTGCCTTGCTCAAGGACACAATGGTGGTGGCCGTGAGGTTAGAACCTGTGACCTTCTGATTAACAGCCCTGTGCTTTAGCCACTACGCCACCACCACTCCACTGCTCCAAGATCCAGTTCCGATGATGACGTGTCCATTGTAGGCGCTTTCAACGGTGGACAGGGGTCATCATGGGCACTCTGACCGGTCTGCACCTATGCAGCCCCATAAAAAGCAGGGTGCGATGCACTGTGTGTTGTGACACATTCCTCTCGTAACAATCATTACAATTTCCTGTGACTTGTGCCACAGTAGACCTTCTGTCGGTTCAGATCAGATGGGATTGCCTTCGTTGCCCTCGCACATCGATAAGCACTCTGTAGCCGGTTTGTGGTTTGTCCCTCTGACCACTGTCGGTAGGTCCTATCCACTGCTGACCGGGAGCACCCCAAGCCTTGCTGTTTCAGAGATGCTCTGACCCAATCGTCTGGCCATAACAATTTGGCCCGTGTCAAAGTTGCTCAGGTCTTTACTCCTGCCCATTTCTCCTGCATTTACCACTCTAACTTCGAGAACTGATTGTTTGCTTACCATCTAATCTACCCAGACCTTGACATGTGACCTTGTTAGGAAATGATCAATGTTATTCGTGTCACCAGTGAGTGGTCATAATGTTTTTGGCTCAAAGATGGGCAAGCTCCAAAATAAAGCACCATAAAAGTAAATGAAATCAAAATATTTGAATTAGTTTTGGATTAGGGCAAGATTTTAACAATGACAAAAATTGTGGTCTGTTACTCACACAAATATAACGTATGGCTTCAGAAGTCTTGGAATATACCAAACAGTAGAGAACTCTTGGACACTTTTATAATATTGTTATGATGCCTTTTTTGGAGCTCTCCATTCACATACATTATATGGAAGAGAGCGGCCAGGATATTCTTCAAAATATATCCTTTTGTGTTCAGTGAAATTAACAAAGGTATATAGCAACATGAGGTTGAGTAAATGATGCAATTTTTATTTATATGTGGACTATTCATTAAAACATTTGTAAATTTTTTGTTTATTGCACTAGAAGAATTGCGTTAAGAACCTAAATTAAGCTAAATGAAATGCAAGCAGTTATAGACCACAGTGCATACATAAAACAGAAAACTTTTTTTCACCCTATACACATTAGATATGATATGATGATAAGATATGACTAGATGCATACTTGCATTTCGTTATATGCCTTAAAGTCCAGGACACATATGCACACAGTAAATTTAGAGAACTGTCAGTTGTGTGAAACAGAAGTCAGCAGCTTCCTCAGGCATATTAATCCACTTTTGTTAGAGATTTTTATTGAACTGGATCATCAACAGAACTTCCCTTAAATGGGAAATATTACACAATAACTCTCCTCTGGCGCCAGGTTTTTGCCCCCTGCTGGCTGTAGGTTTTGTGATCATCCCATTGCTGAAATGAACAAGATGACAGAGGATGTGAAATTATTTGCCAAAGACTTCAATGATGTGCTGCATGTATAATACAGCCTAGATTGCATATCATCTGTATGTGTGTAATACAGAAAATATTGCTTTAAACACATACACTTTACTTCCTGTGTGACGTCAGTTGATGGAGTTATGCTACCGACCAATCACAGCGCACAGGAGTCTGGCGCTGCTCTTTCTTTGTCGCTAGAGTGCTGCGGCCCGCGGTCGCAAATGTGGCGGGAGACACCCTGAGACTCGACGAGACTGTAGTGAACCGCATCGCTGCGGGAGAAATAATTCAGTGGCCTGCCAACGCCATTAAAGAGATGACGTAGAACTGGTGACACTTCATTTACTAACAGAATACTAACTGATTCATTATTTTGTATATCACTATTAAACACAGTGACACTTATTAATTGATCACCCGTAACATAGCTACACTTTATTATGTCATTAATATCTGCTGTTAGTTACGTTTATTGATTACAAATAACTTGTAACATAATTATTTAACATAAATTTACACAATTATTTATAACAAATAGCTGGCGTCACTTATGTATCACTAATAAAATAATGAGCAGTGACATTTATTGATCACTAGTAATCAGTGTTGGGTAAGTTACTCTAAAAAAAAGTAATGAATTACTAACTACATCTTCTACAGTTTAATTAGATTACTGTACAAATTACTCTGTCTGAAAAGTAATTGCATTACTTATTACTAATTACTTACCCTAATCAACCTTGACCAGATGAAAAATACAAAGATAGACATGAAACTGTTCTTTTAATTCTTTCAATAAATCATATAAAATCAAATATATTATTCATATACTGCCCAAAGATTTTAAATGGGCAGTGTTACATTTTTAACATTAGACATTACATTTCGATTTTAAATTCACTATTGTTTACAGGTCGACTGATAGTGGATTTTGCTGATACCAATAGCTAAGGTGGTGGGAAAGACTGATATCCGATTAGTTGGCCAATCGTTTTTAAAATAAAAAATCCCTTACTATGACGGGATTAGTCCTAAATAAATAATATCCCAGATGCAGTATATCGTTCAACCAAAATTACCCAAAATAACCAGACAATATAAAAATGTGGTGCATAACACGGGACTTTTAAGTACGAACAAGTCCGAAACACACCTTATTTTGAAATGACAAAATTATGAAAAACTATCTGCAAATATTGCCAATGATTTTAGCCGATAATGATTGTTCCAAACAGCAACTATCGGCACCGATTAATCTTAAATCCGATATATCGGTCTGAGTACACTATTGTTTATATAGAATTGTTCTATAGTCTATACAGTATTTAACAGAATTACATCAGAAGTAGCTGTAATTAAATTACTTACAAATTAAGAGTAATCCCTTTACTTTTATAATAGTAATTACTTAGTAATGTATTACACCCAACACTGCTAGTAATCGGTGACAATTGTAAACCAACTGTATGTTAGTGTTTATTTATTATGTTTATTGATAACTAATCAAATTGTAACTAGTGACACTTCTTTATCCAATTATTTATAATCAATAATCGGTGTCACTTATGTTAATAAATAATAACAAATGACTGCTGACACTTTATTTATTGATCAATAATACCTTTAATGTATGTTTATTTATCACTAACAGATACTAGAGACTAGTTTTATTATTGATCGTTAATGAGTAGTGTTACTCATGTTCATCATATTGTTAATATGATTACTAATATCACTAAACTTTACATGTGTATTTGTTTTCTTAGCTATCTGTTTACTAATATATAATTCCAATAACAATCCTTAAGTTTGAAGGCCTTTGTGATAAAATGAGACATTGATATTGTATTTTTAATCCTCAGTCTAGATACAAAGGCCACAAATATCCAGATAACACTGAAAGAGGGTGGACTGGAGCTCATCCTTATCCAGGACAAAGGCACTGGCATCAGGGTACATCACATATTTGCACCACACATGGCTAGACTTTTTTAAATGGCAAATGTTCTGTTTGGAGATTGCATTTGTGTGTGTGTGTGTGTGTTTTGCAGAAAGAAGATATGGAAATAGTTTGCAAATGTTTTACAACCAGCAAACGTATGGATTAAGAAGAGCGATATATAGAATTTCATCTGTGGTGTAGTGGCTAAAGCACAGGCCTGGTAATCAGAAGGTTGCAGGTTCTAACCCCACAGCCACCACCAGTGTGTCCTTGAGCAAGGCACTTAACTCCAGGTTGTTCCGGGGGGATTGTCCCTGTAATAAGTGCATTGTAAGTCGCTTTGAATAAAAGCGTCTGCCAAATGCATAAATGTAAATGTATCTCATTTTCAACTTACTCAATCAGCCATTTATCTTTTATCTTATATATAATATAATCAGCCAATCATGTGGCAGCTCTCTGCTGCCACATGATTGGCTGATTAGATAATCGCATGAAGAAGTAGGTGTATTGGAGATCCTAATAAAATCCTTGTGAGTGTATGTAGATAACTGAACTGCAGTTTTTTGTAATAAGGGACTTACATTCTAGTACTTCATAATGGTTTACAAATTAAGAAAGATTTTGCAGTTAATCCTGCATTTCATTATAGGAAGGGAACTTGACTGGTCTACCGATGTTGCTCAACAATTACACTCCTGCCATGGAGGGTCTTCCAATGTTCATTCTGCGTTTAGCCACCGAGGTCTGCATTTCATGATACCATGGTATATTGGACTGTGTATAATAGACATTGGTGTTAAAATTAAAATGATCTAAACCTGTGGGTTTTAAACAAATAACTGAAATTTCCTGTTGCTCTATATCTGATGGATGATGCAGGTGAACTGGGATCGAGAGGAGTGTTTCCATGACTTCAGTGTAGAATGCAATCACTTCTATTCCATAAGGAAACAGTACAAATTGAAGACAGACGCAGAAGAGCCCCAGGTAGTGCACTTCACACAAATAGCTAGAAATTAAATGTGGATAGTTAGCATTAAAGGGACTTTGGAATATGACTTCTGAATAGAATACTACTATGCTTACTATTTCTGCTGTATATAAATAGTATGTATACTGTGCATAGTATGCTCATTTCCTGTGTGCATAGAATAGCCTACTAAATTAGCTAAAATGTGCAGTATACAACAGTGCAAACTGCCCTTGGTATGATATCTCATAATGCATTGTGCTCAACCTTACAATCCATTTGACAAATGATTTGGAAGTAATATCAGCCATGAATGCAACATCTCTTTCTTGACCCATAATTTAGACTTCGGCAGTAATGCAGTATATACATTACATTTTCAACATAACCTGTCTAAAACCCTAACAATTTTGATTGAGACTTTGATTAATAGTTTAATTACTTCAAGGATGTGAAGATGAGCTGGCAGTGGAAGGTTTTCAAAGCTTCAGTCCTTCAAAACACTTCAGTGAAGACGAAAGTGTCCTCCAAATCGCCAGCCTGCCTGAACTCTACAAACTGTTTGAAAGATGCTGAAATTCAGTACTTTTTATGTAGAGTTTAAAGGTTAGCTCTCCCAAAAATTAATATGTTCTCATCCTTTTCTCACCCTCATGCTATCCCAGATGTGTATAACTTTTTCTTCTGTAGAACACAAAGATTTTTAGAAGAATATCTCAGCTCTGTTGGTCCTTAAAATGCAAGTGAATGGTGACCAGACATTTTCAAGCTCCAAAAAGCACAAAGGCAGCATAAAAGTAATCCATATGACTATCAGATATCTTCAGAAGTAATATAATAGTTGTGGGTGAGAAATAGATACATTTGTAAGTAATTTTTTATTTATTTAAATCTTCACTTGTTTTTTAACACTCCACATTCTGAATGGGAAAGTGGAGATTTATAGTAGAAAGGACTGAACTATTGATTTGTTTCTCACCCAAAGCGATTGCATTGCTTCTGGAATCGAATGGATTATTTTATGCTGCCTTTATGTCCTTTATGTTTTGATCACCATTCACTTGCATTATATGGACCTACAGAGCTGAGATATTCTTCGAAAGATCTTTCTGTTCAGCAGAATAAAGTCACACATTTGGGATGGTATGAAATTGAGTAAATAAGAGAATTTACATTTTTGGGGTAAACTATTTCTTTAAATGCTATACTATGAAAAATGTCAGACTGAATTAAAATGCACTTTTATGTTGTTAAACATACTGTCATTACCCGTTGCAGTGCAGACAAGGTCTCGTATGGCCAGCAAACATTAAACTGCGAATTTGCAGATATTTGTCCTCCAGATTAATAAGGAAAGTGACTGTATCAAACTGTTTGTGAAATTAATAAACATAAATTGTTATATTATTGACCACTGACTGAGCTGCCAACCCATATAAATGTTTCTCCATGATTCAATGACAGCATAAAAAAATGTCAGATGCACCAGTTAACCCATTGAGACTAATTTTCACAAAGCACTTCCCTTATCAGACTCGTAACGAATTGTTTTACAAACCAAGATGCCAAATAAAATGCTTAAGTACACAAAATCCTGTTTGAAAGTAAAACTTATAATTTCTGCACCGCTTGCATTACAAAAAATCAATATATAGAAATTGCTGAGTGCAAATCCATTTGCTAATTCAGAAATCAAACATTTTGCCTTTACAGTCTCCTTTGAATGTCCAAAATAATTTAGGTAAGGCAGATCAGTTAACATTGTAAATTGTGTAGTTTATTTACAGTATACTTTTGCAGTTGCTTAAGTCACAATCACTGTGTGTATGAAGTGTCAGACAATTTAAAGTTTCTAGTGTGATTAAATGCTGCACCAAACCTGAATACATTAGCATTGAGAAGGCATTGAGTGGCATTTGGGACATAAATCTGAAATCTTGTACAGTAGAAGCACCAGTCTCTTACTGAGATTTACTAAAATCTTTGCATTTTGTGTAGAAATGATGTAATCCATTGTGACAAAGCACTTCAATCCCAACATTCAATCAATCACAATTCATGAATAACCCACCCATTCCTAATGCATTTTCATTTACACATTTATTTAAGAAATATTTTAAATATTTGGAACAAAAAGAAAAAAACTAAACAATTGAAATCATAGCAGACATGATTGATTTTTATATATTTTTAGCTCACGGCTGTACCCTTATTAAACAAATTGTTGCGTACCGGTAGAAATATGTTTTTCCTGTATAGTGTTATAATGCATATAACCCTCAGTTCTCCCTGTAAAGGCACATTGCTGTGTAAGCATTTATGTTGAGGGTTCTAAAATAGTGTGAATTTACATGTTTAAAAAGCGCTTTCATATTCGTGCAACTTACAAAAAAGCACCCAGTCTGAGCAATGAAACCTTGATGGCAAACATGATGTACAAAGCTTTCAAAAACAAAATTAGTACAATGTTCTTAGGTTGAGAAAAGAAAAAATGTGTTTACCACAAAGGTTTAGAGGCTCCCTACCTGACCGTGCACCAGTAGGGTGCATTATCAATGTTTTTACCACGAGAGGCAAAGAGACGAGGTAAAGGGCAGGCCAGCACATTTCTTTTTGGTTTCCTATAGTGTTAGTGAGCAGTACTGGCAGAAGAGTCTCTTTACTGTTGGGACAGAAGAGCATTTCTGTTTGCTTTCATCTTTTCCAGACGCTTTACAAGGTGGTTGTTGGTCATTTCCATTTCTTCTATCTTGTCCAAGGCTGTACGAAGCTGCAAAATAAAATGTGTCAGGGTGACTTGGTATCACTTGGACTGTAAATATTATAATGAAAAGTGCCTGATGATTGTATTTGGTTTATTAATATTCAGGGCTCCCACACCTTTTGACAGATTCATTTCAATGAATTTTTTGAAAATTATTTATCTATTAATTCCCTGGAATTAATAGATTTAAGCATTTAAACTAGTGTAGATGCTTTATACATTTATACTTTATCTACAATTGTCTCCATTAAGCCAAAAACAAAATTATAATTTCAAAGTGACTCAATGGAGGATTTGGCTTTCTAAACTCAATGCAAAGTATAACTACAAAAATCACTCGTAAATTTCCATTACTTTTAAGATTTGATTAATTTCCATGATGTTTCAATGCCTAAAAATCCCAGTTCCATGATATTTCCAGGTTTTCTATGACCGTGGGAACCCTGACATTTAATATAGGTCTAGAGATGATCATCTGAACAGCAGGTTTCTTTAGTGTTGGATTCATACCTCCCTCTGAAGTTTTCTTTTCTCTGCTTTTAGTTCATCTTCTACTTTTTCTGCATTATCTGATGCAGACTTATATCTAGACACCTGTCCTTCAAGTCTGTTTATCTGCAAGACACATACAAAAAAAAAACAATCACAACACTTACTACAATACTAAAATCAGTGAATCAGTTCAAACGGTCAATTTCAATGATCGATTCACAACTCTTGAATAGTTTGCATCATCACTCAAATGTTTATGGAAGTCTCTGTGTAGTATTTTTCATACACTCACTGAGCAGTTTATTTGGAACATGGTTCTAATAAAGTTCTTAACGTGGTCTTCTGCTGTTGTAGCTCATCTGCCTCAAGGTTCGACATGTTGTGCATTCTGAGATGCTATTCTGCTCACTACAATTGTACAGAGTGATTATCTGAGTTGCCGTAGCCTTTCTGTCAACTCGAACTAGTATGTCCATTCTCTGTTGACCTCTCTCATCAACAAGCCGTTTCTGTACGCAGAAATGCCGCTCACTGAATGTTTTTTGTTTTTGGCACCATTCTGAGTAGTGCATGAAAATCCCAGGAGATCAGCAGTTACAGAAATACTCAAACCAGCCCGTCTGGCACCAACAATCATACCACGGTTGGAATCACTGAGATCAGATTTTTCTCCATTCTGATGTTTGACGTGATCATTAACTGAAGCTCCTGACCCGTATCTGTATGATTTTATGCATTGCACTGCTGCCACATGCTTGGCTGATTAGATAATCACATGAATACATAGGTGTAAGTGCTCAGTGAGTATATATTAAAATGTTGAAGTAAAAATATATGTAGGTAAATATTGCTGTTTATTATTATGTATTGTTATACTGGTGCATATAAATTAAAATGATTCAGTATCATTGTTCCTGAAAGTCCTTTTATTAAAACAAAAAAGAAAAACTGAAAAAAATGCTCTAGATTTTTTTTAGCTAGTTTTATTTATTGCTTCAAACTTTTGAAATATTGCAACAATGGCTGTTTGGATCTCTTTTAAATATGACTATTATTATCAACAATAATAAACCTTTAAATTATGCATTTCACATTATTTAAACACATAAATACTAAAAAAACATTCAATGTCTAATGATTTTATTCACAAAACACCCACCCAAATTTTAAACAAACTTACATTTTGTTCCATTGTTGCCATTTCCTGTTCTGTCTTTGAAAGCTTGAATTTGTATTCACTTATCTGCCTATTGGAGTCCCCTACAGGAAACAGAGAGAAATGTTAATGCATGTGTGTGTCTGTGGTAAATGTGAAGTATATTAATGCAGACATCAGTGTTTGAATTGTTTGTGTCATACTCTGCATCTCGATGAATTGTAGATCAGTGCCGTTCTCCATTCGTTCTTCCTCTTTGTAAACACTGTCAATCTTTGTATGTTTCTGTCTCTCTTCATCTAAATGGATCTTCAGTTTTCTGATCTAATAGAGCACACACGTTAATTTAATTCAGCTGCGTCAAAAATCTGTTATATTTCTAATCCTAATTTTATTTTATATATAGTGGGGTTCAAAAGTCTAAGATGTAGAAGTGTTTCAATTCAACTTTTTACTTAAATTAAAATTCAAATAGAAAATAATGCAAAATATAAGCATTTTCCCTAGTTATCTAAAACTTTTGGACCTCCCTCTATATTTATACCTGTGCCAAAAGTTCATTCTTTTCATCAGCAAGCTTTCGTAGTCTTACATCTGGCATATGAACACAGGAAAGAAGTGTTAGCATGTCATTGTAGCATACTACAATAATAAAAATGCCTGACTATATATATTCAGAGGCTAACCCAAAGGTCCATCTCCTGCTGACTCCAAAACCTGCGCTGCCTCCTGTGTTACCACAGTGATGCCTGAGGAGGGGGATTCATGATTGACATCTCCGTTGGGCATGTCTTCCGGTATAATGACCAGCCCATGTTCCTGTGAGGGGAAGGAGAGGACTCAATGAGGAACAAGCCTCATAAAAGCACAACAGCCTTTTGTTAGTGGATATTGCAGTGTGTGTGTACGTGATCAGTAAAATGTTGGTAAAATGGATACAAACCTAGAATTACCAAATGATAGATACAGGCAGTAATCCAAATATTTTCCAGTCACTAGATCTGTTTTATTCCGTGCAGAACCGTTTTAAGAACGTACCTCTCCCATTCGGCTTTTCCCCTTGAGATCAGCCAGCTCATTCCTGAGCTCATCTCTTTCATTCCTAATGCAATCAAAGTATTCTTTCTGTCTCTCTAACGCCTGGCCACACACAGGGCAGGAAAACAGAGAGAGGGAGTGAAGAGAGCAAGAGACAGGAGCAAACACAGGATGAACACTGGCAGTCACAGTATGGCTGGGTGAAAACAGCATGCTGACAAATGAGCAGTACAGGAAGTGAAGGCGTAAGAGCAGCACAAATATACTCGACAAGTCTTTTTTTTTTTTTATTTAAAAAAAATATTTTCTTATTTTCTTTAAGTAGTATGTATATTTGAGTATATATTGTGAACAATTCATGGATTTTAAGCAACAGAAAAATAGCTTTGTCAAAGGTAACTGATTTACTGAAAACAAGTCAAGCTAATATGTAATAACATTTCATGCACTATGCAGCTTCAGTAGTTTAACTCAACAGTATTTTGTGGCACTTAACATTTTTTTATATCAACAATAGTTCACAAATTCCACCAACACCACTGGTTACAGGGCTGAGGATTACAGGTAACCAGCAGAGGGCAGCACTAGGAACAGAGGTACAGTAAAACTTCTGAAACTGCCCAAAGATTCAGTATTAAAGGGGTCATATCATACCCCCTTTTATCATTTATGTATACAATGTACTGTTATTTCAAAAGATCAAGGAAAATTGACCCCTTTAAATTCACCAAATACACAAGCCAATGAGCACAAACTATAAAGACAATGTGTAAATGCTTACATGCACATTATATAAGCAACACAATAATCCTTTTAGGAAGGCATTGTTGTTATTATTATATGACTAACTATAATTTTGCTTCTATAGAAATATGGCTGTCTGGCAAAATTAAGAGCTTAAGTGTGTAATTTCTGTGCCACCAATGGCACTAAACAGAATAGAAAAAAATAAATCATTTACTGAATTGATTAGAAAAACCTCCCCTCATCTTCTATTGGTTGTATAAACAGATAGTCCTGCCCCAAAACTCACCATGTCAGACTGGACAGAGTGCTCAATCAAACAGAGCAATGTTTACACTTTTAGATGAAATCAACCAACAGTGGCTTGCTTAATAGTTGATTTCAACATTGAAAAATTACACACATCAGCTTTAAAAGGAAAATTCCAGGTTCAATACTATCAACAGCATTTGGGACATAATGTTGATTACCACATAAAATAATTTCAACTCGCCTAAAAACACACATTGTTTACATCTTGTGGCTATACTTTTAAAATAGTAAGTTACTTAATGTTTACGGATTGGCCCCATTCACTTCCATTGTAAGTGCCTCTCTCTTTTTTTTTTTTTTTTAAGAAAATAAGTGGAAAGTCAAAATGTATTTTTTGTGTTAATCAACATTATGCCATAAATGCTGCGATTGAGCTTAACTTGTATTGAACCTGGAATATTCCTTTAATAGATGGCTAATAGATGTATCAGCAGTCCATTTCATGAGGATTATCAGTAATAGCAGCCTATTCCCCCCATATATACAGGCAACATCTCCTAAACCCTCCTACCGCAATCTTTTTGTCCTTCCAGTTAACCGTTTCCTGCAGGTCAAACACCTCCCTCATGAGGGTATCTAGTTTTTGCGGAATTTTCTTGTTCTCCTGGAGTCGAGTTGTTGGAAAGGTGTTTAATAAAGCAGAGGAAAAAAAGAGGACAGATTCAAGATAGACACAATGTGACAGAAGACATGGAGGAGAACAGAAGGATCTGAATGGAAAAGTGTTAATGATATGAGGATGTTGAACCTAATTCTTTTACCATTCTTTTATCTTTGAAGAACTTAAAAAACAAAACAGTTTGAAATCTATAGCTTGATTTATAACTCTTATGCAAAAGCTTTTAAAAAGTCTAATGCATCCTTCCCTGATGCATTCAACTGGAATTTAAAGGCCAGATAAACCATTCGTGTTTTGAGATCTACCTTAATGAGTTCATCTCGCTGCCGGATACCTTCCTTCAGCTCCTCTTGTTTGTGCTGTAGTACTGAACATGTGTGCTTCTGCCTTTCTAGATCCTGTAAATAATATATAAAAAAAAAAACATAAAATACCCCAGTCTGCCAAAGCTTGCGTCTTTACTCTGCAAATAACTAATCAACATGCTAATTGAAATAGTAGAAAACGAATGCCATTCTTACGAAGCTAGTTCTATGCACAGTGATGATAAAATTGCTGGACAATCATATAAAAACATCAAACTTTCTATCGGATTAATCTTCAACAGAATAATAGATATTATTTTGTAAAACATACAGTTCTCACACTGAATTATTATTGGATGATCCACAACTGAAGCTATTGTAAACATCTCACCTCAATATGAAGTGGCTAGGGTATAAAGAGCTCACCAACAACTCTCTATTATATTCTGGTTTCTAGATATGGCTCGGTTCTCTCATTTAATGCAAGTCTATGGAATGTTTTAATCAATTTTATCATTGGCCGGACTTAAGTCGCAAGTATGATAATAATAATAAAAATAATAGCACATCTCTGCTTAAAAAGCTGGAGGACTTGAGGTATAATTCATGTCTGTAACACAACGAGTTATACATAATAAGGGTAAAAGGAATATTCACCCAAAAATCTAATTTCTCTCATCAATTACTCACCCTCATGCCATCCCAGATGTGTATGACTTTCTTTCTTCTGCTGAACACAAACAAAGATTTTTAGAATAATCTCAGCTCTGTAGGTTCTTACATTGCAAGTGAATGGTGACCAGACCTCTGAACCTCCAAAAATCATATAAAGGCCACAAAAAAGTAATCTATATGACTGCAGTGGTTTAATATCTTTAGAAGAGATATGATAGGTGTGGTCGAGAAACAAATCAATATTTAAGTCCTTTTTTACCATAAATGTCCAATTTCACTTTCACTTTCAAAATGTGAACATTTAATGGCCTTTATGTGGTTTTTGGAGTTTGAAATGCTGGTCACCTGCCCAGCCATTAATGTAAGAACGTATTACATTATGGGCAAAAAGTTATTACATTACTTGTTCAGAAATGTTATTGCATTATTGCTAAGTTATTACATTATTGACTTTTATTACATTACGAATGGAAAATGTATTACGTTATTGCCAGTTATTACATTAACGGTAGTTATTACATTATTGGCGATGTAGCAACGTAATAAACTTTTGCCATTCACTTGCATTTTAAGGACCAACAAAGCTGATATATTCTTCTAAAAATCTTCATTTGAATTCAGCAGAAGAAAGAAAGTCATATACATCTGGGATGGCATGAGGGTGAGTAAATGATGAAAGACATTGCATTTTTGGGTGAAATATACCTTTAAAGGTTTATTCAAATAGTAGCATATCTATCAGTACTAGGGATGCTTTCATGTGCAAACACCACTAACAAATAACACATTATCAGTCAATCAGTGAAACAATCAATAAATTAAAAAACAACATCTGGACTTCACAGGCTTTTTGTGCCTTAAATACATGGAAAACTAGAAGCTACTGTTAGCTTCTGTGAGATAAGGGTCTAACACAATCTCCAAATTTGTTTAGCCATAGAAATTAATTCAGATGAGACTTTTGACTAAAAGTACCTTTGATTTATCTTCTGTTTCCCTGCGTAGCTCTGACATTTGCTCCTCCATTTCTTCTATGAAATCTTTGAGTGTATCCACCTGGTAGATGAGGTTTGTCTTGTCATTGTCCAGCTGGGCGTTAGAGACCATGGCCTTCTTATACTTCTCCTCCACTTCTGATAGAGATTCCTAAAGGAAAGAGAGGAAAAATCCTCAACAAAAGGACTGGAACAGCATTAGATGCTGACCACTAAAAACACCTTATACCAGGCAAACCAAACCACACATTGACCAGTGCACTGAAGATTAGAGTCAAATGTGAAGTACACATAAATTGAAGTAAAAAAAAAAAAAAAACCACCAAACGCTACACAAAAGTTGTGTAAAGGTATTTACCATGTCGACTTTGTGAAAGCTGTTGGCTCTAGTATCAATACTACAATTTAGATATTAGGAGGAACATCAGGTTTGATTGTCAAATGAACCCTTGGTTGCTCATGTTCAGTTTATTCACAGGATGCCAATGTTATCAGGACATTTAAAAGTGAGATGCAGCTTCCCAAAGTAAACTGGACAAGCCCTGACATTTTTCATATAGCTACAGCTGAAATGTCCCGATTAAAGGCGTGCACATGTGTCTCGTTTTCCATATTATTCTTAACATAACAGTGGGGAGTCAAGACAGGAAGATTTGCTTGTTACTTAGGCTCCATTTCAGGAGTGATTCTCTCTGCAGGCAACACAACTGTAGGCTAAAAGTGACTGCAAAGAGCTAATGTAGTGTGTGAAATTCTCATGCAAGGCTCATGCAAACTAAGGAGTTCTAAAAGCTTGGTGGGTTAGTGGGGGATGAGGGAAAGCATGCAGTGAGCTCAGGACCCTCTACCTTCAGCTCTTTAAGACCCTGCATGTATCGGCCCTCTACATCCTGAATCTGGTCCTTTAGATCATAGATGTCCTGTTGAGATGGAGGAATGAATCATGGGAAAGGTTTTGCATTCATGGAAGGTCAGAGCGTTGACCTCTAATTTTACATTTGCATATAGAGAGTGAGTGAGGTTCCCAAAAGGCATTCAGACACAAAGAGGAAAGACAGGCATTTTAATGAAAGCTTTAATAAAGACACACAAAAAAAAATGAAATAGATGGTAAATAAACACAGGTGGATTCTCTGAGATCAAATGCATTCAAAAGGTGAGTAGAATGTATGTGATTGGAGCACATCATGAGATTTAACTGTGTGTGTAAATGCCTCATTTCAATGGGTCCTGTGTTTGTATGATACTCTTCTCTCAGTCAAACTACCGGTATGTTTGAAGGCATGTAGATAATCGTGCTTAATTAAATAACCGTGCAATCCAAGTCTGTGTCGAATCTTTCTTTAGATTAATAGACGATGCCTGTTTGTGTCTATCTTCAACGCATGCAGAAAAAGAGCATTTTTACCTTTAATTCATTGAGCGAAGCCTCTGGATCCATAATGACACTTCCAGTGTCTCCACTGCCCCTCCTAGAAGAACTGCCCCCTAGAGATGCCAGGGCAGCTGCAGACAATGCCGGGGTGGCACATCGAGAGGATGGCTGTAAGAAATGAGAGGACAGATACCCCATTAACACTCATTAAATCTATTAAGTATTATATAGGAAACAGAGAACAGGTTCTTCTTCAGAATCTATTCCATTTCATATATATATATATATATATATAAACAAACACCAGAACCATTTGATTTATGGTCACACACATGCAATATTCTGCCGATGCAGATGAACACTGTACTATAATACAGGGTTTCCTGCAGCATACTTCAGTGGCAGCACTGACACCAACTGGATCTACAGCTTGAAACACACATCAAATTAATTCTACTCTGATGCCTGAAGGAATGATTCTAATGAGTCGGCTCTTTTGAATATACAGCGCGAAAAACATAGCTCGGCCAGTGTACAATGACCCCCGAACAAATGACTAACAAACTGTTTTTTTTTTATGTACAGCGCAAGCATCCACCACCTTCACTGTAGTCTGATTCCCAAACAGAGCCGGTTCAAAGTTTTATTTCACCTGAGGCTGCCCATGCTTCTTCCCTCACTCATTTGTGGCATGCGTAAGAAAATGTCCTCTCAAAAGACTAGCAAAGTAGCTATGGAAATCACTACGTTGGTGGTGTGGGAAGCAGATTTCGGAAACGTTGGCTTGCAAGTCACAATGGATATTTTCACATTTGAGTCTTTATATCTGTGCGTGCTCGCAAATGATTTTCCCATCGAGCAGGCTTTTTCAAGTGCAGGATAATCACCTTTGGTGAGTCAGGTCCCGTCTTTCACCAGGTCATGCTGACATGTTAATTTTGTTAATCAAAATGTATACTTTTTAAGTAGCCTAAATGACTATTTTAGGCTAGGTATGCAAATTATTTTTATCCAGCTGATCAAGAAGGCTATTTTCATTATGTGCACGCAATGTTTAGAACAACACATTAGGTTTATTGTACATTTCTGACAGGAGATTTGGCTTACATGTGAATTATTTTGAACAATGTCCTGACTGTTTTAATATGTAAAACATCACAGATAAATGCCCCTTTTTTCAGCAGAATTTAGGGTCGGATTGAATCATTAAATACAACAAAAATCTAAGAAACTGAAACCTTCTCTGGTATTTTAATTGGCAGTGACTAAGGAAATTGACCAGAAACAATTCATGCTCTAATTGGACAAGCATAGTTATCAAATTAATATTGAGGCAAATGTCTGAGCACACTCTAAGAAGGCTAGCGGAAGAATATTTCTTGCTCTTACCCGACTGAAGGGGTCTGTAAACTGCTTATCACATTTCTCATCCATCTGAAAAAGAAGAAAACACTATTATTCTCATCAGTTATTATTACAAATACATAATGAGCGAAACGTGAAACGGTATTGACTGGGTTTTGGTTTCATCCTGAAAATAAAACAGAAAGAATAAAGTGAGTGGGATGCTAATCACTAGTTAAACGTGTTAGACGCATGTCTATGAATCACATAGTGATTCTCATCTTCACACACATCAACCAGAAACATTTAGAGTTAGTGCTCTGGCCCCTCCCTTTATCAAAACTCTGAGCTTTAAAAACAAACATTAACAAGGTACAGCCACAAATATTATAGTGCTCACGGCTAGAAGTATTTATGCAGGAATGAGTTTCAGTATCAAAACAGTTCAGAGCTGATTAGCTTGCTAATGGAATAATATATGTAAGTGAATGGTGACTATAGGTTCAAATCACAGACTGATACATTGGCTTGTTACATATAAGATGCCTTCTTAAAAATAATCATTCACAAACTAAAATAAAAGAGTTAGCAAATAAAGTCAGTGACACTGTTTCTATTTTAAACCAAGTATCAAACCATGCAGAATAAAATAAATTCAATAACTTGGTGTTTTACAGGAATCGTTCACCTAGAAATGAAAATGTCATCATTTACTCAGCCTCTAGTAGTTCCAAACTCATGTTAATTTCTTTCTTCCGTGGAACACAAAAGAACAGGGATGGGCAATTATTTTTGTTCAGAGTCCACATCGGGCTTTAAGTAGTGCATGTGGGGCCACATTGTACACCTTTTGAGGTAAAGGACAAAAAAGCACTATAAAAGACCACAAATTAAGTCCATTCAACTTTAAATAAAACTGTGTTTTATTCAAAGTCCTCAGAAATCATACTACTTTTTTTTCCTCCCTTTTGGGAGCTTGACAACCCCCTTGGGTCATTACATGCTTTTGTTTATAGTCAGATTCTTCAAAATATCTTATTTTGTACTCCACGGGAGGAATGTCAGCTTTGGAAGACCCATTCTTTCAAGTCATCATTCAGTGCTCTTCAGTGACTTTGTCACATTGGTTAATACAGTTAATGCAGTTGCTGATGCCATCTTGACTTACACTGTCCAAGTCTGGAATGCTCAGATCATCAACATCAGAGACAATGCTGCCTCTTCGATTAGAGCGGCTGAAATAATCAGCAGCTGTCTCAGAGAAATCAGCCAACTACACAAAGTTGGTGAGGGCCAAACAAGATCATGAGAAAAAGACAGAAAACAGTTGCAGTGGTGAACTGCAAAGATATTAAATGAACTTTGCAATGTGCAAATAATCAGCTGTGTTTGTGATATCTCATTGTTCTACTAATAACAGAATATGCAGGAGCGCAGTCTGAACACTAGAAATACGCAGTCACAGTTCTATTCTGGCTCACCACACTATCCCTTCTCCCACGTCGACTTTGGGACACAGAGCTGGAAGAATCGTCATCTGATGACTGAAAAATTAACAGTAAAATGATTCTGGTATAAAAAGCATGGTGCATAAACAGTGCACATCTAACCTGAAAAATATCGGTCATTAATTGTTAAGCAGAAACACAATAATTTTAGGAAAATCAAACTCTTTCAATAGCACTCAATCTGTCACAGTATTATCTGTCATAAATGTCTCATTCTGCCATACATATTAGTATTAGTGAAAATGGCAAGTCATCAAACAATGTCAATATGTTACTAAAGAGGTTTTGGCAAGTCCACCACAAAAGTAACAAAGACACCAGCTGCATTTCTGCCCCACCTTTAGAGTACAGACTATCAAAACACCACCAGTACTTAAGATTCAGCTAACATGTTTAAATTTGCTGTTGCTATGTTTTTAGAGCAATTTCTGTGGGCGTATTTAAAGGTGATGTGTAATTTCAGCAACAAACAGAGTAGCACAAATTTCTACATTACATTTTCTGAAGAAAATATGAGAGCTGCTTCCCCGTGCAAAACTCACCACTTCAATTGCTAGGGTATTCTGGCTGGTTTCTAATTTGCCTTACTCAAAAAGCCCACAATCAAGACTCTTTAATACTTTTGTCCCTAGATATCGCTTGAGTCCCTCCTTTAATGCAAGTCTATGGGATATTTTGGTTGTTTCATCATCTGAAAGGTGAAAACTAAAAGATAAATTGCTCAGAAAAGTAATAGCACAACTCCTCCTCTAGTCACATGATTAAATACAAACTCATAGCACAAACAATTCAGGACGACACTCTCAAACTACGTATATATATATATATATATATATATATATATATATATATATATATATATATATATATATATATATATATATGGATGTTTTGGAAAACAATTTAAATGGTTTCAAAACCTTCATATAATCAACAACTTTAATTAAAGTTTAAAAGCATTCTCAATGCTTTATGGGATTATAGTTCATTCCCGAATTTAAAACATTAAATACGCCCTCTTGTACCTTTGTCTTTTTGTCTTATTATCAAATACTTTTTTGCTTCAAAAGAGAGCTTGTAATGTTGTGATTCATATCGGAACTGGTTGGTTTGGTTCATGGCTTAGCACTCTTTTATGAAGGATTTTATGAAATCCCAAAGACAAAAAGAATTGGAAAAATACTTCCGGAACCAAGATGACTGAAAAAGTGAGCGGACACTCTTGCGCTCTATAGTGATCCTTGCATTAACAAACCCCACTAATAATGGTTTTCTGAACAGGTTTTCCGTTGAGCCAGAAGTTGACACTTAAACAAACAGCGGAATGTTTTGATAGTGCCACAGTGTTTACACTCTTCAGAAGGTCAACCTACAATGGGCTTCCTTATAGTTGTCTCTGCTATTACAACTACACACTTCCCCTTTAGTCTATGTAATTAATTCATACAAACTAGGGTTAGACTGAGGGAACATCTATATTTAGAAGGTGAATTTTCTGACTTGACCACACGTTAGAGATTTGTGTGCAGTATATATAAACACATGCTGATGTTTGAGAAACAACACATGCATGAGCAACTGCAGAGCGTCAGGCTGCAGTTCTGTGCTGTGTTAAGATGACACATGTAACGCTCACCACAGGGCTGCTGCGTGTGGAACTGGCACCAGAAGAATACCAGCTGCATTCAGATGGCTGTGGGGAAAAAACACTGACCACTGAGCTAACATTGCTCTAGAGAGGATATGATTATTATTTCAGTACATACAGTTGAAGTCAGAAGTTTACATACACCTTAGCCAAATATATTTAAACTCAGTTTTTCACAATTCCTGACATTAATTGAAGAAAACATTCCTTAGGTCAGTTAGGATCACTTCTTTATTTTAAGAATGTGAAATGTCAGAATAATAGTACAGCTAATTATTTATTTCAGTTTTTATTTCTTTCATCACATTCCCAGTGGGTCAGAAGTTTACATACACTTTGTTAGTATTTGGTAGCATTGCCTTTAATTTGTTTAACTTGGGTCAAACACTTTGGGTAGCCTTCCACGAGCTTCTCACAATAAATTGCTGGAATTTTGCCCATTCCTCCAGACAGAACTGGTGTAACTGTGTTAGGTTTGTAGGCCTCCTTGCTTGCACATTTTTTTTCAGTTCTGCCCACAAATTTTCAGATTGAGGTCATAGCTTTGTGATGGCCACTCCAATACATTGACTTTGTTGTCCTTCAGCCATTTTTGCCACAACTTTTTAGGTATGCTTGGGGTTGTCCATTTGGAAGACCCATTTGCGACAGAGCTTTATCTTGATTTAACTGCTTATGTCTTGAGATATTGCTTTAATATATCCACATAATTTTCCTTCCTCATGATGCCATCTATTTTGTGAAGTGCACCAGTCCCTCCTGCAGCAAATCATGCAATATGATGCTGCCACTCCCATGCTTCACGGCTGGGATGGTGTTCATCGGATTGCAAGCTTTACCCTTTTACCTCCAAACATATCGATGGACATTATGGCCAAACGGTTCAATTTTTGTTTAATTAGACCAGACGACATTTCACCATTAAGTAAGATCTTTGTCCCCATATGCACTTGCAAACTGTAGTCTGGCTTTTTTATGTTGATTTTGGAGCAGTGGCTTCTTCTTTGCTGAGCAGCCTTTCAGGTTATGTCGATATAGGACTCGTTTTACTGTGGATATAGATACTTGTCTACCTGTTTCCTCCAGCATCTTCACAAGATCCTTTGCTGTTATTCTGGGATTGATTTGCACTTTTCTCACCAATCTATGTTCATCTCTAGGAGACAGAATGAGTCTCCTTCCTGAGAGGTATGATAGCTGCATGGTCTCATAGTGTTTATACTTGTTGAATATTGTTTGTACAGATGAATGTGGTACACTCAGGCATTTGGAAATTGCTCCCAAGGATGACTCAGACTTGTGGAGGAGGTCCACAATTTTTTTCTGAGGTCTTGGCTGATTTATTTTGATTTTCCCATGATGTCAAGCAAAGAGTCACTGAATTTGAAGGTAGGCCTTAAAATACATCCACAGTTACACCTCCAATTCAGTACACCCCCTATCAGAAGCTAATTGACTAATTGTCTAAAGACTTGACATAATAATTTTCCAAGCTGCTTAAAGACACATTTAACTTAGTTTATTAAACTTCTGACCCACTGGAATTGAGATATAGTCATGTAAAAGTGAAACAATCTGTCTGTAAACAATTGTTGGAAAAATTACTCCTGTCATGCACAAAGTTGACAAAACTATAGTTTGCTATTATTACATATGTGGAGTGGTTAAAAAATGGGTCACTTCAACCTAAGAGTATGTAAACTTCTGACGTCAACTGTATGCTCTGGACAAATCTGTCTGTAAACAATTGTTGGAAAAATTACTTGTGTCATGCACAAATTTGATGTCCTAAATGACTTGCCAGAACTATAGTTGGCTAATATTAAACTTGTGGATTGGTTAAAAAATGGGTCACTTCAACCTAAGAGTATGTAAACTTCTGACGTCAACTGTATGCTCTGGACAAATCACTTACAGCTCTGGAACTATATGAACCATAAAGACCATCATCACATATGGAAGCCTGTGGACAGAGAGGGCAAGTGCAAGCTTTAGGACGACCATAAAAACATGAGCGGTAAATCTGCAATTCCTTCTTTTTCAGAAGTGTCTCACCAAAGGGAAAGAAAGTGAAAACAGACCAAAACAGCACCAAAATAAGTTGGAATCCAGCTACGACATTCCATTAAAGAAGCTATTCAATGAAGAGGTAAACACAAAACACAAAATCCCCTAAAAGCACTAAGTCCAGGCATTAATAACTTAATGTCCGAATTTATGTGAAGCAAATTACTACAGTCATTACAACAGAAATAATCAAAAACCAAACAAAGTCGACATACTGTTGCTCATATACTTGTATATTAGGTGTACAAGATATAGTGATACAATAATGCTATACAAGGCTAAGAACAGTAAAATAGTCCAGACTAACACAAATTACAAATGTGCAGGGTTAATAAATCTCTATCCAACTAATGGAATCTGAGTGTTTGGCTTTGTAGTGTGGCCGCTTATATACGCATTCCATGTAATGGGAAATAAGAGATGTTCGCCGTCGAATGGGGGGGATCG